>NW_010363546.1:0-202 GCF_000414095.1 Morus notabilis | reverse complement strand
TTGGTGTCCTAACGGGGCCCATCGGGTGTTAGATAGAAGCTCTCTTCGCACCCTACAACCGCCACTGGAACGGCGCCAACTTTTGGTGTTGAAATGGGGCCCATCAGTGGTTTGATCGAAGCTCTCTTCGCGATCTACAACTGCCACAGGAAAGGTGAAACATTTGGTGTCGTAACGGGGCCCATCAGCCGTTTGATCGAAG
>NW_010363545.1:1025-1253 GCF_000414095.1 Morus notabilis | reverse complement strand
TCTAACGGCTAATGGGGCCCATTACAACACCAAAAATTGTCACGGTTTCTTGGCAGTTGTAGAGGGCGAAGAGAGATTTGATCTGACGAATTGTGGGCCTCATTACGACACCAAAAGTTTTCACCGTTCCCGTGCCATTCGTAGATCGCGATGAGAGCTCCAATCTAACGGCTGATGGGCCCCGTTACGACACCAAAAGTTTCACCGTTCCCGTGGCAGGTATAAGTT
>NW_010363545.1:308-775 GCF_000414095.1 Morus notabilis | reverse complement strand
GATCGCGAAGAGAGCATCGATCTAACGGCTGATGGGCCCCATTACGACACCAAAAGGTGTCATCGTTCCCGTGCCATTCGTAGATCAGGAAGAGAGCTTCTTTAATCTAACGGTTGATGGTCCTCGTTACGATACCAACATTTGTCAGCTTCCCGGGGCGGTTGTAGAGCGCGAAGAGAGCTTCGATCTAACGGTTGATGGGCCCCATTTTGACAGCAAACGTCGTCACCATTCTAGTGGCGGTGGTAGAGCGCGAAGAAAGCTTCAGTATAACGTTTGAAGGGCCGGCCACGTTACGACACCAAAGGTTGTCCCCGTTCCCGTGGCAGTTGTAGAGCACGAAGAGAGCTTCGATATGACGGATGATGGGCCCCGTTACGACACCAAAAGACGTCGCCGTTCCCGTGGCAGTTGTAGAGGGCGAACAGAGATTAGATCTATCGGTTGATGGGCGGCGTTACACAACA
>NW_010363545.1:0-218 GCF_000414095.1 Morus notabilis | reverse complement strand
AAAACGTGGCGGTTGTAGAGGGCAAAGAGAGCTTTGATCTAACGAATTATGGGCCTCTTTACAACACCAAAAGTTTTCACCGTTCCTGTGCCATTCGTAGATCGCAATGAGAGCTTCGATCTAACGGCTGATGGGCCCCGTTACGGCCCCGGGGCGGCCCCGGGGTGGTACAACTTTTTATGTCGTAACGGGTCCCATAATTCGTCAGATTAAAGCTC
>NW_010363544.1:94109-95367 GCF_000414095.1 Morus notabilis | reverse complement strand
AATTGGGTGAAATGGAAGTTGCTTTTGGATTTGGGTTTTTAAAAAAGGGAACTTGGAAGCCACAGAAGTGATGACAGAGGGGCTACAAGTGGCACTAGTTGAGACACAACTAGCAGTTTTTCCGTGGCTTTTTATGTTTCTTTTAAGTGAGTTTCTCTAAGTCTAAGAGGGCAAAAAAAAAACAAAAACAAAAACAAAAACAAAAAAAAAAAGCATTTTTACCGTAAGATTCCAAAAAAAAAAATCTATTTTAGATTAATTTTTTAACGGTTAAATTTACAGTAGGAGTAATTTTATAATAAATTTTTAATACAGATTTAACTGTTAAAAAATTAATCAAACGGTTAAAAAATAGAGTTCCACTATAGAGGTTGTGTCACGCCCCCCAAACGGGGTGGGTGACGTGGAACTCGATTTAGGATTAATAAAGCAGATTTCCAACCGGGTCCCACACTTAACTGCATAAAAATATAAATGAATTACAGAATCCCGAAGCCTCTAACACACAGGGCTCCACCCCACAGGACATACAATATCATACATACATGCACATGTAAATAATCAATTACAATAGACATCATCCACAGTCTAGAAAATCCAATATTAAATAGGTTTACATAATTTCTCAAATTCCGTACATTTGTTCAAGAGGATAAACTCAATCCTCACTTGATCCAACAGTAGCAACTCCAGCTACCCTGCACCGCTCCTCGAGTCTCCTGGGAGGGGTTTAACATTTAAATATAAAACGTGAGCGAAAGACCCAGTAGGATATAATTTGAAATATTTAAAATAAATGAGCGCATGAATGAATAATTGAATACATCAATAAAATAAGACATTCAGTCCCGACAGAACAGCCGGAACCTCACATCCTTTTTCTCAAAGGAAATATAACTGAAAATAACCATATTACAGGCTTCAGCAAGTAATTAGTACAAATTACTTACCTAACCAAGTGCCTCGCCTACCCGGACCGGTTTCGGGTTCTGCCCCGAGGATGCACTCTCCGCATCCTATCTAGGCTTACAGCAATAGACTCTATTACCAGTTCACAAGATCTCTTTGCTTAAGAAATCATTTATTAAACATTTTGAAATCGTTAATACGACCCCACGAACTACTCAAGCCGCGGGCCCCATGACTGGACAAACCATGAGGTTCCATGACTAAACAAGCCATGGTTTTCAAAGCATTTTCTTTCACAAATCAATCCCTTTCTTGAAAACATTTTCAAGGCCAAAATCTTTTTTGAAAA
>NW_010363544.1:76915-86582 GCF_000414095.1 Morus notabilis | reverse complement strand
AAAAAGAAACGGAAGGAAAATAAAGGAAAAAGAAAAAGAAAAGAAAAGAAAAGAAAAATAAAAGAAAGTGACATGTGTAAAATATAACAGTCCAGAAATACGCCCATACAGACTTCTAGATTAAATAAATTACTGTGAATAATTTAAATACCTTGAAATTATTTAAACTCAATTAATTACATCAGATTAGGCACACTAATAATCTCAATTACCTTAATTAATCTCAATTAATTCTTCAAGGTGTTACAGGTTGCCAAAAGAAAATCTATCGGTAATTTTTTAGTATTAACCTTCTATCTATATCATAAACTATTTATTCTTCATATTTTTTTATTTAATGTGATTTTAACTAAATTTAATAGTTAAAAACTAGTATAAGGAGGCTTTATTGAAAACATCTCTTTTTTCTACAAACTTTTTTTTGATGTTTCCTCTTTTTTTAGAACATTTGTATTCTTTATTTTTTAAACGTTAAATATTTATTAAAATTGGTCTATTTTACGTACTTTTATAATCTAATGTGAGTTTAACCATAGAGTTCAAAAGCCAGAGAAACTCTATTTTTTAATTTTATTTTTACTTTTATTATTTTGTACAGCCGTGTTCAAGTCGTTTTTGTTTTATGTGTTGCTAAAATTTGGTTGCAAATTGAAGTGTGATTAGTTGGCAAATGACATGGGGTTTCTTAAGTTGCGTACACGGTTTTGCCTATTGAGAGATTTTTTTTTTTTTTTAGTTAGGCACAAGACATACGGCATGGACAACGTAAGTGCCGGGGGCTTTGGCAATTGTAACGAGAAGGTTCGTTAGGATCAGATTTCTATTGATGTGCTAAGGATTTTGTTGATACGCGTTAATGAACTTGCAAATAGGAGCAAAAAGTAATAAAAGGAAGGAAAGCCAAAAAAGGGTTTGATATATAAATTTTGTTACATTTCCATCTACGTCAAGAATAGCCAAAAATAATATTCAATTTTAAGACCTCGTTTATTTCACCGATTAATTTTCAGTTTTATGTTTCTACAGTAAAAAATTCTCAAAAAATGTCACATCTAACTTTTTCTACTACAGTAAAAAATTTTCAAAAAATGCCACATCTTAGCTCGAATTGAAAACTCGAATCTGCGAAGTAAACGAGGTTGAGACAACAAATAAAGGAACAAGAAACCACCCTTTTTAAGTTAATAATATTGAAGTTTCAAATTGAACCGAATTCTGGGGCATGTTCTGTTGACATTTTTTAGTTATGTAATTTGAGTGTAAATTTTGAGTTGAGTTTGAGTTATAACTTGAGTTGAAGTTGTAACTTGAGTTTGTGTTTGGTTGTGTACATTTGAGTTATGGTTTGAGATAAGAATCTTTTTGAGTTTGTGTTTGAGTAAGTAAAAATTTGAATTTGTATTTAGATAATATTTTAATAAAAACTCAACGCTGATGAAAAATTTTAATAGGGTATATGGGTCTGATTTTATTCGTCTTTTCGTTGTCAACGCATAGAAAAAAAAATCATCTCAATCATAATTAAAACGAAAAAGTTATAGCATTTTTAAGAATAGAAAAAATATTGTTCATTAACTTGAGTTCGAGTTTCTGAACTCGAGTTAAATGGGAAACTTGAACTCGAGTTTTAGTCTCAAACTCGAGTTTAAACTCGAGTTCAAACTTAAAAAATATATATATATAAACTCGAATAAAATTATAACTCGAGTTACTTTTTTTGAGTTTTTCACTCAAAAACAAAGTTGCCGAACAGGCCCTTTATTAGTTTGTTCAAACACTTCTCTACAAGATAAGACACTAAACTGGAAGTTTTGTCGTGCGTGTTAAAAGTCGTTTTATTTTGTTTTTTCAATGTTCAAATATGAAATTACAACGATGCATACAGAATTATATAAAAGGAAAAGGACAATTTTGTTTTCTCCACCTGAATTTTAGATCTTTCAATCAAGTGTAATTAACAATTTCGTTTGCTTAGCTATTTAATCCTTTCATTGATTTTTGTATTAAAATTGTCATGTGTCATGCACGTTAATTAAAAATGGAAATTTTTTTGAATAGGGAAATTTCATTTAATAATTAAGTTAATATAGGCTCTAAAATAATTGTAAATGAGCATTAAATACAAGAGTATTCGATCACGAATAAAAACTGTATCCACAGTAAAGACAAATGAGGCACAAGGCGAATACGAGTGCCAAGTCTTAATAGGGAAAGTCCCGCTTTGCACATTAACAATTGAGCGCAATAAAAGCTCATTTAACAAAATCACTATAATCGATGGATAAAAGAAATCAACCGAGACCAAAACCCAAAGCACTAGGGTCACTCACAACATTGCGTAGCATCAAATCTAACAGGATAAATCTACCACCGCCATAGAAAGGTGAAACAACAATTTTCGTTATTACATGACGAAAACATAAAAACTAAAATGACGGAATCACCATCGCCTAACTACATCAAAATATAAAATTAAAAACAAGATAAAATTCCTCAACCACACAGACAAGATCCTCGGCGATAAGATGGCGACCAAAATCATAAAGGATAGATCGGTGATGACCCACATGACCCCACTACCGACGTTGAGCGCTCATCCACACACAACTCTCCCATTTATGACCATTGTAATGAGAAGAGTAAGATCTTGAGATTGTAGATACGCGGGAGATCTGGCATGCATAACATGGTCGACCAAAAATTCGGCACCTCTTATCCCTCCCATCCATCCATGAAGTCGCCACCACCATCATAATCATTGCCACGAGACTTGGAACTTCGTCTTTGGGGCTGGGGTCCAACGACCAGCCAAGAGGCAGCGCCATACTCGGCCCAAAAAGAGAAAAGCTAGCAGCGCACAAAGAAAAGAAAGAAATCTGATAGATGGAGAGGGAGAGAGAGAGAAGAAGAGCGACTTATTTTCCTTTTCATTTTAAAATGGGAAATTTTCAAAAAGAAAAAATTAAAGAGGTAACACTATTTTATTTATGCTATTGTTTTTAAATTTATCAAATACTACTAACATCTTACAAGTTATCTTTTCATTTTCGTATTTCTTTCATATTCTGTAGGTTATTTTTTCATAGTCTATAAATTTTGTTTTCATATCATGTAGATTATCTTTTCCTACTCTATAAGTTGTTTTCCATATCTTGCTCATATATCTCTGCTCATATATGCATTTCTAAAAGAACTAAATATTAAGATATAAAATAACCAAAAGAATTTCTAAAAAAAAAAGAAGGAAAAAAAATCTAAAATTCTCTCTTTCCTCTTTATCTCTGCTCATATATGCATCTCTTTCCTCTTTCCTCTCTACCTCCCTTAACCCCTTCCTTCCTAACTTCACATCATCCGCCGTGCCTTGTTGTTCAAAATCTTCTCCACCATCTCCCAACCCCATCACTGCTTCAAACAAAGCCGGATTAACAGTGAATATCTTCCCATTAAGCACAAGGGATCGATCGTCCACGTTAAAGTTCTCAACCAACCACGCTACCAAATTGTGACATATATGCACACTAGTGATTTCCAATAAGTTTCCCAAAACCATGGCCTTAACTACATTTCTAAACCTATCATTCAACCCAGAACACACTTTCACAAACCTACTAGGAGAGCAGCGCACTTGTATGCTTTTCTGTAGTTTGCTATCATCTACATTCGTTGTCCCATTGTAACTGCCACTATCGAGTCCATCTTCACAACCTCTCGATGAACCTCCGCCAGTCTCGGTCCTCGTTTCACCGGATGAAATCTTCCTCTTCAATCCTTTAATTCTTGTCATACCTGCCACGGACAAGGACATGCAAACACAACATTTTGTCGTTAGATTCATAATGGATATGGTCTGATCCCTCATTTCTCCTTCCACATAATATTAATAACTAAATTTTGAACAACCAACCCATCCTAAATCTTTTTAGCCTCATTCGGCATTATTTCCTATGATGAATATAGACCCGTTCATTTCACCAATTCGAGTTTTGCTACAGTAAAAAACTCTCAGAAACAGTCACATCTAACTTTTTTACTACAGTAAAAAACTCACATAAAGACTTAGTTTAATAGTGCTGTGAATTTTGAAAAAATTACTTTTAACTGTGCTGAAAGAAAAAATAACTGTTACATAAAGTAACTGGGCATTTGGTAAACCATAATTATACTAATTGTGCTGGTTCGAAAATCAGTATAGTAACGTTTGATAAATTATGAAGTTAAATTACTGTGAGTAATTAAAATAACTAAAATAATATTATATACAATATAATATATATAAGTATAATACAATATATAATCATTATTATATTATATTAAACCAATATATAATAATATATGAATATAATGTATATTATATAATATATTATATATATGTTATAATATAATATATTATGATATATATACATATAATATTATATTATCTAATATACGTTATATTCATATATTCATATATATTGGTTTAATATAATATATAGAAATATTGAATATAATATATTATAATATATATAATATTTTAGAAATACTTGTTTAACTTTAAAAAGAGAAAAAAAATATAATATTATGATTCTGAGTTATCTAACAATAAATTTATGATAATTAATTTTTTTTTATTTCTTCATTCACAATATTGTTACCACAAAAATAAGTATTAGTGAGTAATCAACATATACAACAAAAATGTACATTTCATGTTCAAAAGCTTGTAGAGTCATTATAAGAATGAAATCGTGTTCATTAAACTTGCCGTAATTTGATCTCGTACTCCATTTCTTGTGATAGTAAATCTTGATTTTCTTCCACATTGTCATCTGGTTGATTCTCTTTATAAACGAAAATATATGAACTATTCTCGACTTGTTGAAAATGTCGATCACGCTTTGCAAGCTTTCTAATATAGTTATGGAGCACCATTGTTGCAATATTCTTGTATCATGGGCACTACCTTCCCAACCTACATATACATATGTGTAAATTTCATACTGAAATCACAAGCATCCATTATATGTTGAGTTGGCACACGCTTTCTTCCAATAATCAATATGCTAAGAATTTAGACTAAAACAATTATCATCAAACATAATCAATCGCAGCCTACGTTGTTAGGAAAGAGCATTCGAACATAAATACAAATATAATTAGAATTGATATTATATATATATATATATATATAAAGTACTGTAAGCCACCAGTACGCAACTAAGGAAAAGAAAAGAGAATCACTTTCGGGAGAAAATGAAGCTATGAGAAAATCAACAAATGCTTTCATGTGCATAAAGGTGGTATGCTCATCAGCAAAAATAGCACCTAAAGAAAACGTTGAGTTGCATGATCTACACCTACACTCAACTTCGGGTGTCTCTTTAGGGAGCAAAAAAAGAACAAACAATTCAAGCGGTGTGTAATAAACCAAAGAAACAGAAGCAATAACAATTAACACAACTGAAAGCAAGAAAAAACAGGGTGGAATAAGCATTTGCAAGCAAAGTTGCGACATATCCTTCAAACAACTTTTGTTTTACTCCCTACTTCACATCGTTCAAGAAAGGATCTCAATTAAAAAGCTTAGTAAATGCACCTAAAAACAATGACCATATTACAGTGCTTTTATATATACTGTGACAAATCTCAATAATTTTAAGCAGAATAAATGCACCTATAAATATAAACCATGACAACATTCAACACCATACTACCAGATTTAGAAGATACTCCAATACAGACTTTAAATGTGAGTGTATCAGGCATTTTTACATAAATATATAAGAATCAAAAAATTAAGAAAAATTAAAGATTGTCTAAATAGTTGACACACTTATTAGCATCTAGAAGTGCCCTTACTTGGGGGAATTTTTTAAAACTCAAGGAAAAGATTGTACAGACAATGAGAAGCGGTCGTATTTAAAAAGTTATTCTCTTGAAAGCAATCATGATATAGCTTTCTGTTGGGCACAAAAGCAACGATGAGGTCTCCAATGATCTCAATTGCAACAACACCAGCAAGCTGAACAGGAAGATGATTGACACTTTGGCAGTGGTTTACAGGCATTTTGGATGTATGTATAAATTATAAAAATGATCTTTTATGCTCATTAGTGGAAGCACTACAGCATTCTTACCAAACAACATTACCATCAAACCTAAAAAGCAACACTCAATTTTCTAAGACAACAACTTAGAAACACAGGAAGAAGCACAAATACTTATCGACAGAACTCAAAAAACCAGCAAAGACATGGAAAAAATAAGAAGATCAATCACCAACGAATCCAATCTTTAGATCCAACTCAAATTGATTGTTGTATTTCATTTAACATATATCTATTAAGCCACTCTAAACAAGATGATTGAGTAAAAATTAGCACAAATACGAAATTAAAAACAGAAACCCTAACAAGCAAATTTACCATTTTTCTGCACATTCTGCAAAGGACGTAACACAAAAAAAACCCAAAAATTTGAGGACAAATCAGAACCAATTCTCCAATACTAAGGTTAATAGAGTACTTACAGCAACAACGTGCTTAAGAGGGTTGAGGTTGACCGGCGAAACTTGGGAGGAGACCGCAAGAACAGGGAGACCGGCAAACCGCCACTCGTGCTGAAGAGATCAGAATGGAGCGCAGACATGGAGACTGGCGAACGGCGAACGGAGAACGGAGTGCAGACCGGCGAGAGAGAGGAGCGAGAATGGAGAGAGAGGAACGAGAATGGAGAGAGAGCTCTGTTCAAGAGGGTTTCACGAGAAAGGGAGAACAGATTGATGGAAAAACGCAGACAGGGAGAAGCGGAGAAGAGAGAAAGAGAAGAGGGAGACCGTGAACGGCAAATAGCAAACGGCGAACAGAGAACCAGACCCGCGAGAGAGAAGAGCGAGAAAGGATCGAGGAGCTCTGTGGAGCAGGGATTTCACAGAGAGAGAACGAGGAGTGATGGAGATGAGAGATGAATAATGGGTAGATGAGGATTATTTCATTTCAACGAGGGTAAAATGGGAATAAAAATTTTTCATTAATGTGAAAAGAAGAGATTTCTGGACAATTTAGAATCAAAACACCTTTGAGCTGCTTCTCAACAAGCTCTAAAAACAGCTTAAAATTGTTGAAGAATCAGAAGCATCCTTTGGGTTGCTTCTCAACAAGCTGTAAAAACAGCTTAAAATTGTTGAAGAATCACTTATTTTGCTTCTTATCAAACGCCAAAAACAACTTAAACTGAACAAAAAAAGTGCTTTTTAGGGTCTAGATCAATACCAAATTAAGCCAAAATTACATTTAAATTTAAATTAAAGACTCAAATTAATGAATTAAACGAGCCATAATACTTATAGAAATATGAACATAATATAATACTTATTTGCTCAAAGGCATTACTCCATTTACATTTATGTTTCCTGCTTCTACAGCTTATATATCGCTGTTGCAAGAAGAATCAACAGACTAATTAAAAATCCCTTTCTTCCAATTCCAAATCAGCATTCCTTACCTTTTCCCCTTATTGAAACCAGACTGGGCAGACCACCATTTCTGCTTTACATATAAAATGAAGTCATTTTGGCATAGGTTTGGGTCTAAATGAAAGTACTGAAAGCAAATTCTTTTAGCCATCTATTTCCTCAAAACAAAAACCATGGTTTGATAATCAAAAACCATTCCTAGGATTGCTTCCCTCATTGTAGAAATTGTAGATATTTTAGTTTTTTTTTTTTGGTTGCCTGCTATCAATATGCATTTCAATTTCTACATACTGAGCGAACTTGTTTAAGTGTTAGAGCAAAGTGTTAAAATTCAACAGAAAAAAAAAAAAAAAAAAAACCACACACACACACACAGTTTCCAATGAAATGCTGCTAACCCGTTTGTTTCCTCAATCCCAAGCCATGCCTACAATTTTTCCCCTTGAAACTGAAATCAAAGTAGATATAACAGAAAATATAAAGGACTGTTTAGTTCGTTGATTCGAGTTTTTAATTTGAGTTGAGATATATCTTTATATGAGAGTTTTTTACTGTAACAAAAATATTAAATGTGACTATTTTTTAAAATTTTTTACTATAACAAAACTCGAATCGGTGAAACAAACAAAACCTAAGAAAATTAAGAGGACACAATTTTACTTTTCCAACTAAGGAATGAGCACAAGAAAAAAGTAACAATAAAAATAATAAAACTGACCATATGTTCTAAGAGTTAACATTTTAGAGTTCAGAAGTTCAATGCAAGTAAGGAAGCAAATGTTGTTAGAATGGGGATTAAGGGTTTGAAAGTCACAGAGAGTGAGTGAGAGACTTGAAGGGGTTCTGTCGCCTAGAAACGTGAGAAAATTTTTGAGCACGTTCATTCGGTGATGTCATAAGAATGATGTCATGTGGCTCAAACTTGGAGCTCAAGTTTTTATTGTCTCTCTAGGGTGAGACAAGTGTCACTAATTAACGTATAACTCATCTACTGTGAAAAAGAAAAAGAAAATGAAATTAAAAAAGAAAAAATGACAAATTTTACAAATTAATTTTTAAGTTGATCTTTAATGCAAAGTGCTAAAAAGTATTTTGTCGATTTTAGATTATTAGTATTAGGCCTCGTTCACTTCGCGGATTTCAGTTTTTAATTCGAGCTGAGATATGGTATTTTCTGAGAGCTTTTCACTGTAGCAAAACAAGTTAGATGTGACATTTTCTGAAAGCTTTTTACTGTAGAAACCTAAAGCTGAAAACTCGAATCGGTGAAATGAACGATGCCTTAATAATCTTCGTGGAATCAACGTGAGGATTTAATTTACTCAAATATTTTTGTTAAATTATAGACTAAAAATCTATGGCTGTGTTTAAAATTGATCATGTTTTTATTTTTTACGTTTTTCGAGAAAGAAAAAATAAAAACGTTTTTAAAACGGCGTTTGGTGCAATAAAGACAAAAAAACATAAATGAAAATGATTTTTTTGTTTAGTGTAAAATGAGAGAGAAATGAAAAATGACTTTTAGTCGTTTTTCATTTTTTGTTTTCATTTTCTTATCTCTAAGCAGAGAGAAAGAGAGAGACATTGGCTCTGTTTGTTTCCGTTTTCAATCTCATTTTTCACGTTTTTCGAAGCAAAAAGTTGAAAACACATTTGGCACAAGTTTTTTTAAAAAACAAAAACAAAACCATTTTTGTCGTTTTGTGAAATTCTGAAAACGGATTAAATCCGTTTTTCATTTTCCATTTTCATTTTCTCCCTTCATTTTCTCCCTCGTGGAAGTCAGCCCCGTCGATTACGGTGCGAAGACTCGGCCGAAGAAGACGCAGGCCTGGGACATCCGGCAAAAGCCCACTATTTACGCTCCTCCCCGACTAGCCCGCCACCATCTTCTCCGACTGCCCGCCACCGTCTCCTCCGACTGCCCACCGCGCCCCCCCGGGGTGCCTGCGACTACGACCCCTCCCTCCCCAGTCTTCTCCGACTAAAATACAATGTTGTCCACAGACTACCAGGTGAATGAAAAAAAGTTGAATAAATCAGGAAATAAGTAAAAAAGTATAGTTGCATTTGTATAGAATGGGTGAAAATCTGAGGGCAGAATAGGGATAAGGGAATAAGAAATAAAAGGTTAAACAACATAACGACAATAGAATCAGGGAAACAAAAGAACATGGTGGAGAAAAATATGGAACAAAAAGGGCCAAAAATTTC
>NW_010363544.1:63400-75153 GCF_000414095.1 Morus notabilis | reverse complement strand
AACAATAAAAACAATAGATCAAATCTTCAGATAAAAACAAACAACAAATCTAATATCATTCAACATCTCAAAATTTAGAAAAATGCCCAATTTAAAAAAAAATGAAAAACCAGATCTGTACTTTGAGATCTGTAAAAGAGAAAAAAAACACAAAAAAAACCAGATCTCAGGCCGAGCAACCCAGGGACGGCCGTCAGCCCCACCCTTCTGCGACCTAGGCCCATCGCCGCCGTTCAACCCAACCGCGGCGCCCTCATCCGCGCGCGAACCCTGCCCCCCGCACAACGCCGAAAAATCCCGATGAAAGATTGCATCAACGCCTTCAAACTTCCTCTCCCTCACTTTGATTGTCGTCGGAGAAGGGACTATTGCCGTCGAGAGGAGGAGGTGGAAGCTGGATTAGTGCTCTGAGCTTGAGTGGGTTTTGAAAAGAAACTTCATATGTTTTGTTATTTTTTTCAATTAATTTTCTGATAATTAATCCTTTTCAGTTCAATTTCATGTAAAAATTCACGTTCATTTAATATATTTATTTAATATATTATTATTGAATATATTGAATATATTATTAATTTAAATATTATTACATGTTTTTAAAAATTAAACCACCAAACACAATTTCAGTTTTTTTTTTTAAACTGAAAACAATCTCATAATAAAATTACCAAACACATTTTCAGAAATGATTCCAAAATAAAAATAAAAACGTTTTCGTTTTCATTTTCATACAAAAAATAAAAACGTTTTGGAACCAATTCTAAACGCACCCATTAATACATTTTTATACTGAAAACAATCTCTTGATAAAACTATCAAACGCATTCTCAAAAATGGTTTCTGTCCGAGATTGAAAATGTTTTTATTTTTATTTTCATACAAAAAATAAAATCATTTTAGAACGAGTTCCAAACGCACCATATATTTTTTAGTTCTTCATTTGGGATACAATATCTATAATTGAGTTATTTCATGAATTAAAATTTAAATTGTAAAACAAAACATACTCTTACCTGTTTGATCACATATTCATTTTACAATTTTCTTCTGCTTTAATCTCTCTAAAATATTCGATCTCTCTCTTTTAATTCTTACCTTTTTAATGAAAATTTCAAAAATACTTTCTCAACTCAATTTGCTTATATCTTCTAACGTTATTTTCTACTAATCTTTTCTTTTATTTATTTTTTGGTAATTGTCAACCCTCATAGATTCCACCACTCTTTTTATTACGCTACGAACGCATAAAGAAGACACAATTTGAGAGTTAAGCCGCGGGTGACCGTCATGTGTTGAGAACACCAATGGATGACCAAAGCCGTAACAACGGGAAGATCCAATCATCCAACCGACGGGCAGCGGGAAGTTAGTGTTGAGAATGGCTACTTTCTAGTGGCAATTGATTGCAATTGCATAGAAGTCAAACTATTTTTTACAGTAAATTATTCTCTCAATTCATTTTTTTTTTTACTTTTAACAAATATTTTCATCCAAATTTATGTTTTCAGTGTTGGAAAAATTCCGAAAAATTTACATAAGCATGGTTCGGTGAATTTTAAAATTTTTTAGTTCAATCAAGATTGCGAACTCATGTTGGTGTATACAGTAATTGATATGGAGATCAAGTTTATCAATTTTGGGATCAAGTATATCCAAAATTAACCTGTCCAATTTTGCATATATTCTCTCTCCAAATTTACGTTTTCAATACATATAAAAAAAAAAAAAGGAAGAACTTTATTTCAATTTCAGATTTACACTTTTAACTATATATCCAAACGACAGTTCATATTACAATTTAAACCACACAAAGTCCACAGTTCAAACTAAAACAATTTAGATCAACACTTTAATGTTTTCCATGGTAAATATTTATCAGTTGTTGGTCCTCTTTCGCTCCTAATAAAGAAGAAAAAAAATTTTGAGCAGAATTTAAAATCTCATAATTCAAACCTTTGAATCAAACGAGATCTTAATTTAAACTAAAAATTGTAAACTAGAGTGATTTAACCTGACTTGTAATCCGAACATTATTTGGGTATAAGATAAATTATAATCTGAACTAAAAAGAAAATCTAAATTCGTATTTAGATAGAGTGTTAAAAATAATCATTTGAAAAAAATTTAGGGTTTAATAATAAATCTTATAAAAACTCGACATTCATGTAAGAACTACCTAAGCATATGGATCTAGATTTGTTCCCTTTTTAGCTCTGAATGCATAGGAAGAAGAATCGCCAAGATAGGAGTTAAAACGAAAAAATTATGACATTTTACAGATTGAGAGCCCGTTGAGTTTATGTGTTCAAATCAATGATTTTGAATATGTATTCAAATTTTGTAAGAGAACCCATTGGCGGAAACTTTTTTTTTTTTTTCAAAATTTTTTGTGAGAGAAACTATTGTAGCAGAATCAGAATCGTGAGTTTAAACATGTGAACCAAATGGGTCATTATTTGTTATTAAGGAAAAAAACAGAAATAGTAGAAAATATGCCAATATGAAAAGCTTAAGAAAGTATATAGGCTATTTTAGTTATAGAAATTAATAGGCCATAACTTGTCAAGTTATGGTTTATAACCAGATAAGTTATGGACAAACTTGTCAAGTTATGATTCATAGACAAACAAGTTATAGACAAAAACCGTGATTTATGGACAATAACTTGTCAAGTTATGTTTCATAACCAGACAAGTTATGGACAAAAACAGTAATTTAGCATATTTATTAATTTATGTAAACTATTAGCCTATTAATTTTAATTCATCTCAAGTCTTAACATATTTTTCTCTTTCTCCTAAAAAAAGAACCTCATAGAGTGCATAAGTCTGAATTTTTACTCATTGAGTAATATCTTTTTTTCGGCAATCTTCTAAAAAAAAAATCAAAAGAAAAATTAAAATAAAGATAACCGGATGCACTTCTTACATCGCTTGCCAAAAGATCGTTTACCCCAAGTTAATCTCATGCATTCATTTTAATCTTAGCGGCTGAGAATAAAAGGATGTTTCAATCGCAAACAGTGAAGGTCGACCCTAGAAGTACCCTAGTTTCATTAACCAACTCGTCCAAAATAATGCCGTCATCATCAACAGCACGCACATCACCAAGTCGTGCTCATTCACCTAAAATTCAACTATACATTTTTAGCAACTAAAAACATAATATCAAATTTCGTTCAAAAAATTATCAGAAAACAGTAACAAATAAAGCATCATTCAATTTACTTATTAAATTGTCTCGTTTAATTCGCTGATTCGAATATTTAATTTGAATTAAGATGTAACTTTATATGAAATTTTTTTATTATAGCAAAAAAATTAGATGTGATTATTTCTGAAAGATTTTTACTGCAACAAAACTCGAATTGATGAAATGAATGGAACCTAAATGTCTTCAAGACAAAGCTACATTGGGAGTTTAAGAAAATATAGAAAGATAAAATTGCATTATAATTTTAGTTTCACAACGCCCCTGAAAACATGTCTTGGCTCCACCACTGAATATCCTAAACAAACCAACATACAAAATGTCATCATATTTTTCTCACCTACGATTCAGCCAAAATCATATGTTCCTCACTGTTTGGATTTGTCTATTTACATTTATCATAACATCAGCTTTCTGAGAAGCTATCCGAGCAAAAGCATACATTCTAACACAGAATGAAGGAAAACGGATTTTACCGGCCTAATCCGGACAAAAGATTTCCGAATCCACCTAAAAACAACCTCATAAGGAGAAAACTCCCAAATTGAAGAGAAAACACAAGTCTAGTATTCAATTACTATTATATTCAAAAATCTTCTATTACAATTAGTAATGTGCCTATTTATAGCTCACATACAAAAATGATAACAGAATACCAAACCAATTATGCCAATCGACATAATAGTAAAAGAAACGACAATTAAACTTGACAGACTTTTCGCAAAATTATTAGACTAATATACTAATTATATTATTCTTCCTAGAAGATAAATCAATTTTCCAAGTAAACCAATAGAGAAAGGTAAACTAATCCCAAACTGAGATAAGAAAGTCTCCTAGAATCTCTGAATTCCTAGTCAATAGACTAATACATACTGCTTTGATGCTTCTTTTACTTGTAGATATAAAAAATATATATTACCTAAATTTGAGCTTGCATTTTTCCCTTATCGAAACCAAACTGGGAACATGGGTTCCCACGAAGGACAATCTACTCTGACTCTGTCCATCAATGTCAATGTCTCTAAACTCTTTCTTTTGGATGTTGTAGGAGACCACCTTTACTTGACCTAAATCCTTAAAAAGGAGCTCATCATTCTTCCAAAATGTCAATGGCATAAGAATGTCATTTAGGTTTTCTATCGTAAGATATTTGATCCATGAACGCGAACCTTTTTTGCCACTGCCATTGTTGTCATTCATCACCCACATATCAATGGATCTTGGTTCGGTCCCCTGCCCGCAAGGACAATTATCAAACAATAAGACAAGAGAGTCATTCCACACCCTGAGCTTAGTAGTCCACCAATGTGATCCATCAGATAAGAAAACATCATTTGGAGGCTCTATGCAACGAAATACTTCATCACACATGTTGAACGAAAGGATCAAACCCTCGGTAGAAGATGTCATCCAATAAAACACTCCCCTGCAGTATGTATGACTGTAGAGTGATCGTGATGAAAAACCATGTATAGGCATCTCAATCGTTCGCCAAATACCAGAACCAAGGGTGGTTACCTCAGCCAGACAAGTTTGTCTTTTTGGTCCATCAATATCATCAATGAAATCTAAAATACTAACAACCTTGTATTCGTTAGTTCTCGAATCATAGCCAAATCCTTTTCCTTTGCTCAAATCAGTATCAAATCCGATTCCTAAGCTTGCACTACCTGATGTCACAAGCAGATACTCACGCAATGCCGGATTGCACAGCAGCATGTCCCCCTTAGAACCATCAAGGCAGATTATGCCATTACAATGATAATACTCAGGAAAGGCAAACCTCTCACCATTCAAAAAATTCGATAAATTCAAAAACTCGGCGTCAAACTTTATGGTTTCTTTTTCACCATCATCACACTCAGTGTACGTACTAAGCAATGAGTACATATTCTTAAAGTAGGAAAATCCATACAAATAAACAATGTGGCGTGTTCTAGAAGTTATGTCTTTGTTGGTGTTGTGAAGGTGCTTTGCCACAAATTCTGGATCTTTGATACAACCATTGATAAGGGAACACCAAGACTTACTCACGCACTTGAATCGCATCAAAGACTTGGGAGGCAGCCACAGCATAATTTGTTCCACAATCTCTACCGGTAGATAGCAAGAAAACCCCTCCATTTCTGCTTTACATAGAAAATAATGTCACTTTTCCATGGGTCTAAATGAAAAGTATTGAAAACAAATTCTTTTTAACCATCTATTTTCTCAAAGATAAAACCATGACTTGATAATCAAAAACCATTCTTAGGATTGCTTCCCTTAAGTTGCGGTCAAACTACATATCACTCATCCTAGAAATTGTAGATATTCTACTGAAATTGTAATTTTAAAGAAAAAAAAAAAAAAAAAAAAAAAAAAAAAAAAAAAAAAAAAAAAAAAAAAAAAAAAAAAAAAAAACTGGCCATATGTTCTAGGAGTCTGAGACTAGAAATAGGTGTAAAGCCGTAAAGGGAACGACTTACATTAGTTGACACAGAG
This sequence comes from Morus notabilis, assembly GCF_000414095.1. NCBI lineage: Eukaryota > Viridiplantae > Streptophyta > Magnoliopsida > Rosales > Moraceae > Morus > Morus notabilis. The sequence goes on along the minus strand of NW_010363544.1, from coordinate 69,459 downwards.
AAGTAACATTTAGAGGAAATCTGGTAGAATGGGGATTTATTATTCTACAGTATTTTCCTCCCATAAAAAGTTTATTTTATGTTATTAAACTCAAATCATTGATTTTATAGGTTTTTTTATAAAAAATTTAAATTTTAAACATTAAAATCAAGAATAATAGTTTGAGTATACCTTCTAAGTGAGTCTAATTTAAAAGTGACTGAATTATAAACACAATGCCTGAGACGGTGAGACTAAGTGAGTATGAGAGAGTATAGAAGGTCTGTTGCCTAGAAACGAGGATCAAATTTTGGTCACATTAACGGTGATGTATGTCACGGCGGCTTAAAACTTGGAGCCCAAGTTTTTCTCGTCTCTCAAGATTGAGACAAGTGTCAATAATCTAACTTAGACACAATTCAAATTGAATTTGAACCTGTGAAAGAGAATGGGTTAGGGGGACATCGGAACAAAAAAAAAAAGTGAGGTTAGTGTCAGACTTGAGTAAATTTGAAACTTTATACGAAAATTTTAAAAAAGGTCTTCTTCTATATCAAAGAAATTAAAAAAATAATTAAACCAATTTAAAATATACTTTTCTTGCCTTTTGAAATGCAAAATTATTAATTATATCTATATATTAAAGTATATCCAATATTTTTCTTTTTAACAACAAAACTTGATTATATGATTTTTAACAAGAAATTTTAAAAATACGCTTTAAAATGAAACCTTTTTTTTTATTTTTACCCTTTAACATTAGTCCATATATTTCTACTTTTTAAATTAGATATAGTGAAAGGGTAAAATTTTTTAAAAAGATTGTTTTCAGTAAGTTAAGTACTTAAAGAGGTAGAATCTTTAATTTTTTTCATTAAATTTTTTTTTTTCAAATTCCAAGGATCCAACCCTCTGAAAAGTATCCTAATTTTTTTTGGTTCTTATAGTTTTAATGTAAAATGTAAAATAATAATAATAAATAGATATATTAATTAGGAGTCTCAAAAAAATGTATATCTGGGGCCTTAGGCCTAATGTTTTCTAAGGTAGAGCCGGCCCTGGGTGACACACGTAACGTTACTGCTAGAGTTTCTCTATTCTTCTTCGTTTTTAAGAAATTATTGTCAGTATATAATATTATACACACACATAAGGGAAAAATGAGAAGAAGATTGAATAAGTAGACTAGTAGAGATGAAGAAGAGAAAGAGATGGGTGGCGAAGGCCCAAAAACAAGAAGAGGCGGCGTTGGACGGTTTGATTTCACCGACCGAAGGCAACCCTCATGCTGTTTCCAATGCTACCGTTCAATTATTGTTGGTTCCATTTTTTTTTTAACAACCCTAAAATTTAGTAAAAATAATAATAAAGCGTTTATGAAATAATTGGAAGGGAAGAAAATGAAGTGATGAAATATTTCATTTTAGAAGTTACAATTTAAAAAAAAAAAAAACACACACACACACTCTTCTAGGCCCATTAATACAATCTAAACCCCTTCATATCCATTTTTACCGCTTTGACATTATGCACTGGCATTTTATTTGCATTTTCTTTTAATTTCTCAAGCCAATTCATCAACATATATTTAAAATTTCTCAAGACTTTTGCCCTGAAAGAAAAAACAAAAAACCTTTCAGGCCTTTTACGTTTTAAACAATACTTAAATAGAAAATCAATCTCTTTATTCATCTCATTTCATGTTCCTTTAATAATATTATTATGCCACGTAAATTAAAATACTATGTCAATTAAAAATTCATATCACATCAGCCAAAAAAATTATGACCCTCTAAATATTTTAATTAATGTAAAATGATATAATTAGGAGAATACGAATAAATGGACATATGAGCTTGCTAGAAACTTGATACGCATCTATTAAAATAAAGGGAAGACTATCCATTAAAATATGAATATCATACAAGTGATACATAACATAGCGTAAGATAAAGTCAAGAGTCCGCCAACCAAATATAGTACCATATCATAATCAAGCTTGAAACCCATGAATATCATTAGCAAAAAAAAAAAAAATCAAATCTTGAACCCGATGTTCAGAAAAGGTATTACTTCATATCAACTTCATACATGTTATAATGTTAGTTTCTCAAACGATTTCAAATTCGGAAGCATGTGAGTAACGGATCGTGTATAATAAAAATTTTCATAAAATCTTTAAGATACTCTATAGATTATATTAATTTATGTACAAATAAATTAATCACATTAATTTATTTACCAAGAACCGGATTAGGAATTATACCTAGCAACCGATTAGGATGATAACTTGTATTCTTTGATTTCAAACTTTTCTCGCTTCAATGCTAGTTTAGAACACCTAAATTTTCTTTATCAATTCTTTGAATCTACAAAGAACGTGTGTGTGGGCACACCTAAAACAAAACGGAATTAGCAAGAACACTCAAGGTTTTCACGAACACCTACACATGCACGACGTGAAATTTTTGGAGAAAATTTTTCCTTCCTACTCTCTATAGAAAACTCGCCACTAACACTTAGTAGAGCAAAAAATTGTGTCTCATAATTTTGCTACAATCTTCTATTTTATAGAGTAGTAGTCAGACACTCAGAAAGAGTCTAATCTTTATCTTTAAGATAAAACTTGATAATTATCTCCAACTTTAAATTTGATTTTGAAACAAAAACCACTCTCTCCCTTATCCTATATGGCCGGCCACCATAGGGAGATTCCTCCCTGTGGTAGGCACAATTTTACAGATAAAGAATAGGGTAAAATTTTATCATGCAATCCAATTTTAACTTAAATTCAAATTTCAATTTAAGTCAAATTTAAATCAATTTGAATTTCAAATTGGACAACTTATCAAATAAGTTAATTGGATATCTATGGAGAGTAAGCAATTTGAATCCCAAAGGGATTCACACCGTGCTGTGCATTCATACCATGTGAACACCTTCACATGTGTTTCAAAATTTAAATTTAAACTTAAACTTAAATAATCACATTATTTAAACTTTTATATATATATATATATATATATCATTACCTCTATTTGAGCTTGCATTTTTCCAGTATCGAAACCAGACTGGGCACTTAGGCTCCAACGTAGGACAATCCATCCTGTCTGCATCCATCAACGTCAAGGTCTCTAAACTCTTTATTATGAATGTTGTAGGAGACCAACTTTTCCTTTTCTAAATCATCCATAAGGAGTTCATCACTCTTCCAAAATGTCAATGGCACAAGCATGCCATTTAGGTTTTCTATCGTAAGATATTTGATCCACGAGTAAGATCCTCTTCTGCCACCTCCATTGTTGTCGTTCATCACCCACATATCAATGGATCTTGGTTCACTCCTCATTTGCCCACGAGAAGGATTATCAAACAATAAAACGAGAGAGCCATTCCACGCCATGAGATCAGTCCTCCAATGTGATCCATCACATACAAAAACATCATTCGGAGGCTTTATACAACGAAATATCTCCTCACACATGTCAAACGCAAGGATCACGCCCTCAATAGAATATGTCATCCAATAAAACACTCCTTTGCAGTATGTATGACTGTAGAGTGATCGTAATGAGAAACAGTCTATAAGCATCCCATTCTTTCTCCAGATACTAGAACCAAGGGTGGTTACCTCAGATCCATAGTAAGGACAAGTTCTTCATCCATCAATATCATCATCTCTATCAGAATCAAAAAGCATAATTATTGGTCCATCAATAGCATCATCAGCAGCTAAAATCCTAACAATCTTGTATCCCTCAGTTCTCAAATCGTATCCAAATCCCATTTCTTTGCTCAAATCGGAGCCAAATCCCATTCCGAGCTTGCACTGCCTGATTTCACAAGCACATACTCGTTCAATACCGGATTGCACAACAGCATGTTCCCATAAAGCCAATCCAGGCAAATTATGCCATTACAATGATAATATCCAGGGAAGCCAAACCACTTGGCACCCGAAAAAATCGGTAGATTTAAAAACTCAACACCAAACTTTATGAAATTCGTTTCACCATCATCACACACATTGGATGTAGTAAGCGATGTGTACCTACCTCATGGAAGGAAACATCCGACAAATGGAAAAGGTGGCGCATTTTAGACGATACGACATTGTTAGTGTTGTGAAGGTGCTTAGCAACAAATTCTGGATCTTGATGAAAAGATTGATAAGGGAACCATTTCTGCTTTACATATAAAATAAAGTCAATTTCCCATATGTTTGGGTCTAAATGAAAAGTATCAAAAGAAGATTCTTTTACTCATATATAAAAGAAAAACCATTGCTTGATTATCAAAAACCATTCCTAGGATTACTTCCCTTAAGTTGGGCTTAAACTAGATAACATTTATGTTAGAAATTGTATAAATTGTACTTCTTCCCCCTGCTTTCCATCGAAATTGTCATTTCCACATATACACAGCGAATTTGTTTGCTCTTTAGAGCAAAGTACTGAAATACAACACAAAGAAAACAAAAAACAAAAAAACAAAAACGTTTCACAATTTGTATGACATGCAAAGTCATTTATATAATCAAAGATAAACCTTAGCTTCATAATCCAAAAACCATACCTAAATTTTGACCCCTTCAAACTGAAATCAAACTAGACATAAAAGAATACTAATAAAATTAAAAAGACAAAAAAATTTCCCTCAAAGGAATGACAAAAAAAAAAAAAAAAGACCATATTTTCTAGGAATATCCTAATAGGGGTAAAGGGGACAGCTTACCTTAGTCAGAAACGGAGCAGTAACATAGAGTTCAGAAGTTCATAGCGGGTAACATAGAAAATGTGGTTTAAAGTGAGAATTTTTAGGATTTGAAAGTGACCCAAGATTAACACATAATACCTGTATAAGCCACTGGAAAGTAAGAGTAGTGGGAGAGACTTGAACGCCTGTTTGTCTTGAAACGTGCGCTCAAATTAATTTAGTGACGTCATAAGAATGATGTCACGGTGGCACAAACCTGGAGCCCACGTTTTTCTTGTGTCTCAAGATTGAGACAAGTATTGTCTAATGCTCAACTCAGTCACAATTAGGGGTGTAAATCGGCCGGGTAGGGTCGGGTTTAGCCGAAAAATTGAGCCGACCCGATCAGTACGAGTTGAGAAATTTTAGGCTGCGACACTCTCTTAAGTCTACAAACCCACAACCTTTCGGGTGACCTCAGGTAGGGTCGGGTAACTCGGGTTTCTCGGGTTACTCGGGTTGGTGAAAACCAATTTTAATATATGACTTCATACCTCTTTTAACAGTCCAAAAGCATAAACAACAAGGAGATGAAATAAAATCTTGAGAAGCAAAATAGTCCAATCAAAACAAATGCTTCTCTTGGAACAAGAGTACATGACTCCATCCTGAGAGAAGTTAGAGTTGTGCATGAATTCATAATGTGGGCGATGGAAACGTAAGTGAGTTTGTGGCAACACGTGATATCCAGCTTCCTTAAATATCTGTGTTTGGTGACAAGAGAGGAGAGACCATCATCGGTCACACCCGAGCATTTACGTAAGCTCAACTGCCTCAAAGTGTTGACACATGTGAGCTCCTAGATGACACACATGTGGGCTCCTAGAGAGGAGAGACCTTCATCGGTCACACCCGAGCATTTACGTAATATTTGACACAAATGCCTCATGAAGCGAGTTGTGAAATGATAATTGCAACTTTCAACCTACTAAATCCGCCTTATATTCACACCCCATTCTAGAAATTAAGACCCAAAGCTCCTAGATGAGCAATATGCATGTGGGCTCAACTTGTCAGTCTCCAAATGTCATTTCAAATGATATATACATGTATCACATTTAACTTCTTTCTAACACTATGTCACAACAAAATGAAATAAGAAAATATTATAATTTGAAACAACAAAAGGACATCCTAAAGCGAACTAATTATCACTCAATACCTTTAACGACTTGCAGCCATATCTGAGGACCTCAAGGCTGCTATCGTCTAGGCCAAAACACCCCTCTAGAACCAAATCTTCAAGATGTTGTAATTTTAAGATGTATGGTAAGCATTGGTCTGTGATCTGCAAATACTTGAGCATACATTAAAAAAAAAAAAAA
>NW_010363544.1:53268-62634 GCF_000414095.1 Morus notabilis | reverse complement strand
GAGGCATGCGTGAGTGAAGTGAGGCGAGAGGCGAGAGGCGAGAGGAGAGGAGGGAGGCGAGAGGCGAGGACAGCAGAGGAGAGGAGAGACTGAGGTGAGGACGAGGGATTTAGGAATTAGATTTTGGGCTACAGGCTTCAAAACGGCCGGGTCGGGGCATTGCGGGTTCAAGAATGCCCGACTCGCCCCCCAACCTGTACAGTGCGGTTGAGACCATTTTAATTTGGAAAAAAAAAAAAAAAAAAAAACCTATTTAGTCGGGTCGTGCGGGTCGGATCGTGCGGATTTTTCAGGTTCGAGCTTAATTCTTACACCCGTAGTCACAATGCCCGGTAACCAAAGAAAAAAAGAAGAAAAATCATCTGCGTTGCTTTGTAGATTTCTAGTGAGGATTTGAGAGAAGTTGAGACAGTGATGAGTGAGTGATCAAGAAGTTTTTGGTGAAAATTAAAATTGTGTCGTTGTTATAATTTTGAAGCCAACAATTCAATAGAAACAAGCACGATTTGTAACAAAAGTTTAGTAAGGTCGCTCGTCTTTCATTGATCAATGACTTCAATTGGTTGGATTATAATAGAGCTGTAAGTTTAGATCAAAATTAACACAAGTTGGTATGAGAGTCATAAGTTTAGATCAAGTTAAAAGAGCTGGTATGAGACCCGTTACTGTTGATCCGTTCTGAGGTTTCGAGCCTAAAAGTTTATTTGGGCCGGCCTAGCTCGGTTCGAACGCCTTCTTCTCAAAAATTTTTTTTTTTTAAAAATACATTATAAAATTTCTAGTTGGACCAAGTCGGCCCTAAGTATTTTGGGTTTTAGAGCCAAGTTAGACTGACGCTCTCTCCTTTAAAGTTTGGCCGGCCCGGCCTAAAGGAACAGAGGGACAAATCAAGGATTTAATTTTAGTGAGGGCAAAAAAAGGCATATGAATTATATATATACTTGAATCAAAAATTGGGGAGTGTTAGCTTAATAATACAAATTTATTTAGGGGGAGTGTTAACTTTCTATGTGCTTAATAATAAAAATTTATTACTCCCGATAACTGTTAGATATAGAATTCAAAAGTAAATTTAATACGACTAATAATTTATTGTTTACAGCCTAACTAAGATAATACAATAAATCTGAAAAAAGGGGAAGAAAACAAATATAAGTATCATATTTAAATCTAACAAATTCTCACATTCTTATTATATTTGACGAATAAATTTAAATTTACATACATTATGAAGAAAATATTTTAAGGAATAATCAAAATAATGAATGGAATTTTTTTAGAAGTAAATTGAGAGAAAAGAAAAGGGTGTTCGAGAAGATGAGAATGGAGTTGAATAGGCAGGTAGTTTAGAAGAATGCGAGAAATATTAGAATACATATAAATAGGGAAGTATGCGAGAAATATATTAGAATCTATTATTACATACATATAAGGGAGAATCGGTTTTTTTGGCTTCAGAACGAAACGTTTCGTTCAAGTTTTTTTTTTTGGGCTTCCTGGTGGAGGAAAAATTCCAGTGTGGTAGGATTTACTAGCAAAGCAACGTGTTAAGACGCGACTAGACAAGGCTTGTAGTGCGATCCACGTGCACAATCGAAAGGCCTGTTCAAATATGTATCCACGTGTCGTAATATAATTCACTGAGAAAAATGAGCTCACATATAACCTAGACATAGAATCTTCCGCGCCTCCCTTTGTGGCCGACAACAATTACCACGTGTCGTAGCGTCATTGGCTTGCGTGAAAAGTGACGGGCCCGACTTGCTGCCGCACTGCCCCTCTTGTCGGCCCCCTGTCCGCCAGATGATCTTCACACACGTTCATCCTGGCTGTTTATCTTTTTGATCCAACGGTCTAAAAAAATCCCAGTTAAATATTTTTAATTATTATGAGCTATTATATTTCTTTATTTATTACAGAGTGCTTTATAGTCTAATTTTGTCTATTTTAACACCGTTTTGTGTCAATTTTTTAATATTTTTTAGATAAAAATACAGTGAATAATCAAATTAAATTCAATAAAAATATACTAAAATAAAATTAAATCACGTCAAATTAAATAAAAAAATTAAACAAAACAATTAAAATTAATTGAATTTAAAAGACAATAAAATCATTAACAAAAAAGGTCCATACCGCCGCCCCCGCACCCCCAATGGGATCAGTGACGGGCTATGGGATTGGGCCGGTAGGCCCGATCCCTTCGCTACCACCACAGACCCCTAAAAAAATTTCAGTGTTAAAGCTTCACCACATATATCGCACCGCGAGCTTTTTCGGGCCAGACCAAATATAATTCGAATCACCATACTAGACACGTTCCTTTTATGCATTTTTCGTTATCGTTTCTTTTTTTAAAAAAATAACATAATTTTTTAATTATAATTATTTATTATATTTGTGGTATGATTTTATCCATTTTAACACTGTTTTGCATCAAAATTATGATCTTACTCAGATATAAATATTATAAATAATTCAAATACCAAATAAAATTGAACAAAAATACACTAAAACAAAATAAAATTACACCAAATTAGATAAAAACAAATTAAACAAGACAAAATAATATTAATTTAAAAAACAACAAAATAAATTAAAATAATTTATATAACCGACTCTCACGCATTAAAAACTAGTACATATAAATAGGGTGAGTGAAATCTGGTTAATTATGACTAAAGGAATAAAATGGTAGATGACCCTTTTTGTTGAAGGTTAGACGCTTTAGTTGCGACAAAAAAGGAAAAAAAATAAGCAATATACATTTGATGAACTAAAAAAAGTTTAAATTTTGAAACAGTAACGATTTTAAGAAAGAGAAAGAGAGAAATCCTAAAGTGATGATGTCATCAGTCAAGGCAAAAGAACATTAAAAAATAAAAAAGAAAGTGAATTACGATAGTTTAGGGAAATAATGTGGGCACTTGTCAAGATATGATGGGGGCACTTGTTAAGACACGGGGCACCAATTAAAAATTTGATATAATAATGAATTTTTTTTTTTTTAATACGGGTATGTGCTTCCATTGAGATGTATGTAGATCCGCGCACGGAGATAGGTAGCGCCTCTATGGAAAGCGGAAAGACAAGGATCAGGCATCAACATTGGATACCAACAAATCAGGGGAAAATGCAAGAACCACCGGTCGACCAAACAACGTTGGACGGCCTCCGACAGTTCCTTTTCCAAGAAAGTGTTGCTTGGTTATTATTGGTTACAGTTTTTTTATAACAATCCTAAACTTTAGTTAGAAAGGGACTTTTTTTCATTTACGTAAAATCACGTAAAAATTAAAAAGTATACATATTCAACAGTAGAAAAAAAAGATACGTAGATTCAACTGTTAAAAAAAATTGATTTACCGCGTACCAAAAAATCTCCTAAAAGTTAAATGTGCATATAAAATAATTCAGGAAGAAAATGAATCTTTACACTATCAAGAAAGAAAAAAAAAGGTAATCCCAGAATTGAGTGGGGCACAATCTAGAAAAATATTTAGGTCTCGTTCACTTCGCGGATTCGAGTTTTCAATTCGAGCTGAGATGTGACATTTTTCTGAGAGTTTTTCACTGTAGCAGAAAAAGTTAGATGTGACATTTTCTGAGAACTTTTTACTGTAGAAACTTAAAACTGAAAACTCGAATCGGTGAAGTGAACGAGGCCTTAGAGTGAGGTAAAATTTAGATCTTGGTCGTCATCAAACACTCTTTTTATCGACCACAAAGGTTTTGCTGAGGAACAAGATTAGCACATTGCTTATATGAGAGTGAGAGAGTCGTGAAGGTCAACAACCTAAACCTAATGGTGTTTATAAGTAAACCTAAGGCCAAAAACCTCTCTTTACCGGCTTTGGAAACCAAATTACATTTTTTTTTTTGTCCGAAAGTAACAGTAAGAAACCAAAAAAATGAAGAAATAAACACAAAATTTAAAAATAAATCCAACAAAAATCAACAATATATATATGCTTTTAATTACGTCGTTCAGATCTTCTAGTTTCGTTCTTGTTTATAGTAATCTTCATATTTGGTCAGTTATTTGACGCCACAAGAATCAATAATCAAGTTTTTAAATTCAAGCCAAAGCCAGAGCTTTCCAGTCACTTTTTGGATTATTTGTCCAAAAGAATATCAGTACCATCTTCTGGTCCTTCAAGAAAATATAACGGCAATGGCTTGCAGATTTGGAGACCATCACCATCAATATATATATATATGTGTGTGTGTGTGCGCGCGCGCGCGCGCGCGCGCATTTGATCAACATCACAACTACTTTTTTTGTTTAGACGTACTAGAGATCCCAAGGTCAGAAATCTCCAGACACCGTCGCGAGGCTAGAAATCTCCAAAGGCGTTGCGAGGTTGAAGAGGGCGACACTGAAATCACAGCTCTATTGCTGGTCGTGGCTGTCGACTTCGGTCTTCTGCGACAGATCAGCGAGAGAAGTGAAGAGAGAGCCGGAGAAAGCGCGATTTCTAATCTTCCATTACACCATAATAGACTTTTCGTAATTGTTAGTTATAACAGTTTTTAAAAAACGTTACTGCGCCTGTATATAATAACGTTTAAAAATAATTATAATATATATATATATTAAAATTTCATGACATTTTGACAGATTTATTTTATATATATTTAAAAATATATAAATGTACGCATTAAAATGAACACCAGGCGGGCATTGAAAATAATTTTCCCGGTCGCTCCTCCCTCCTTTTTTTTTTTGGTTTGAAATGAATCTAACTTCCCCATATACATTATACGAACAAAGGAAAGGAAAAAAAAAAAAAAAAACTCATTCTCCCACACTGTTGAAGACTCAGTTTAGGTTTTTCAGATCTCTCTCTTTTCAATTCAAACAAAAACAAAAGCCAGAACATCAAAAACCAAAGCTCTCTCTCTCTCTCTCGTTCAAGCTCGTGAACCCCCCATCCAAAGTTCATCAATCTCAAAAACCCAATTCCAAAACAAACCCAGTTCGTCCCCCACCTCTCAAATCCTCGGCAGGGACAGCGCTGCGATTTCAAAAATCTAGCTGGGCCAGGGTAGTGGGCTGCTGTGACGGCGTCATATGGCGAGGAAAACCCAGAAAGCCCAACGAAGCTTCCAGATCCGCCCCATGGATTTTGGTGGGGTTTCTTTGAAACTTCTAGAGATTCAGATACCCTCTCTCTCAGAATTCAGTGCATCCATGGTTTTTTTTTTCGTGTTGATCTGATTTTGTTTTTGGTCTGAAAATATTGATTCTCATGTTGTGTAGTGAGGCTCTAATGCCGAAGCTCTGGCGCTCTGACTACTACACAGAGCCACGGATCCAAGAACTAGCTGCCAAGGAAAGAGCATAACCAAGGTTCTGCTGCCACGTCAAGCAAAAACCCACAATCTCTAGGTCATAAAATTTTTGTTTTTGACAGATTTGTAAATGACAGAATAGTTTGTGACAAGTTTTTGTTTTTGACAGATTTGCAGTGGAAAACCAACATCGGTGATATCCAGAAAGCACCAGTGTCTGTTCTGTTTCTTTGGGGGGTTCTTGTATTCTTTTAGTTCTGTAAGTTTATTTGGCCGTTTGGCACTTCTTCAACCATGTATTGATGATTGTTTTCACTCTTTTAGTTTTGTAAGAGAAAGTATATTGGACTTCTGAACTAATTCAACCACAATTTTAGCTTTTTTTTCCCTGTCTTATGGCTGTGTTTGATTGATGGTTTTTAAGTTCAAAATGAATGTTCAAAGTGTCACAAATTTGCATCTCCTTCGGTTCTTATAGATTCTTGCTATTTAGGCTCCAATAATTCTGCCTTCCTGCAGCAGGTATGTATCTATAACTTGCATCTCCTTACAGATACTTAATGCTTATGTATGACAATCCTTTTAACCACTTTAATTACATACACATTAGTGCAAAGCCAGCAGGCACTACCTTATCTCCATACACAGTACATGAAATAGTAGATGGAAAAGAAGCTGCAAAGAGATCCAACGATGGTGTTTCTGATTCACAGTACTAGAGATATGATGTCTCACAAAAACGACATAAATATGGAGACAAAGATGGTAATAAGCTTTGCTTTAAATTTGTTTCCTCTGGCTCTTGTCCACGAGGGGAAAAATGTCATTTTCAACATGATGCGGATGCGAGGGAACAATCTATGAGGGGTGTTTGTTTGATTTTCTCAACAAGGAAAAATGTGAAAAGGGTCCAGATTGCAACTTCAAGCACAGCTTACAAGATGAAGGTGAGGGATATTCTCACAGGAGACGTGGATATGAAAATGCTTCAACTAACAGGTTGTTTTATTATCAACATGCTATTTTTCCGTAGATTTCAGTTTTAGTTTGGTTCATGATGTTTTTGTTATTCCTGTGATTACTTTGTTTGCAAACCATCAACTATGTTATAGTTGGACAGTCAAGGGTACTACTTCATGAAAAGTACCATTCCATCGTTGGTACTTTGTGTTTTCACGGTAACATATTCATTTCATCAGCTACAAATGAAAAAAAAAGTATAACAAATGATTGATTTGTTTATGGATTTCAGGATGAGAAATTTTTAATTTGGTATTCTGGACAAGAGGAAAGACAATTGAGAGTGAGCTCTATTATGATGATTATAAGCAGTGGAGCCGCCTCAGCCTGCCCCCGTCGCCGTATTGGGACCGCAGGCACTCGCTGCCCTGCCGCTCACCTCGGCCCTTGTATAAGCGGCCGAGGAGGGACGATGGAGGGTACGATGGGAGGAGTCCTAGAGGAGGGTTTGGACCTGGCGATAGAAGGTGAGAGGATTCTTCCTTGTTGTCTCGACATGCTTGGCAGGTTTTCATAATATATGGAAACGTCTACTTCCTTGAACCAATAAAGAAAAGGGATTGGAGTAATTTTTTTATGTGCTGTTTTTGGACTTTGAATGTTTTTCTTGGCTTCTTACATCTAAGCATATTTCTTAAACAAGGATGTTGTATTTTCTTTCTCTGAAATTAGGACTTTGAATGTTTTTGGACTTTCTTAAACGCACCAACAAGAGGTTTTTACAGGCTGGAATTGTGTGATTCTAATGAAGTTTTAGTTGTGAATGGTGTAATTAGTCTTTGCTTTATTTATAGGTTAAATGGTGGAAGTTTTAGTTGAGTTTGATTATTGTTTTGATAGTGGATCACTTTCTTACAGGTTAAACAGTGGAGATGATTTTTGTGTTGAAGCATTTTGTCAAGATGGAAGGATTTACTTCACCATTGCACTTAGACGTTTTGGATACTTTGATATCTCCAGCTATTCCTCTGTTTTCTTTACTTGTTTTGAATGTTAAGGTTTTGGACATTGTATGAATTATGTTGTAGACGTAATTTTATTGCTAACTTGGTAGATATTAATAACAATTGATATGTTGAATGTTTTATGTTTTAATTTGAATGTTCCTATTTAGATATATCACATATCTCAAAATTACCATTTATTTGAATGAATTTAAAAGGATATTAATAATAATTTTAAAAAGCTACATAACAAGGAAAAAAAGTTATTAATCTGTATTGTAGTCATGCTAAATAGCTGTAAGAGGTTGAAAATAATTTGTCTTAAACGTTATAATACCTCAATTCTATAGTGATTTTCATAACTATCTTAAAACGCTATGTTTTCTTAAGACTTTTAATAGCGTTCGATGTCCTAGCGCTCTTAAAAAGGCTATTGCTAGTGATTAATAGCGTTTTTGGTCCGCTACTGATATTGATATTTGTTGTAGTGTTCCACGACAGATCAGCGATGAGGGCAAAGGAAGATGGCAGAAATCGCGATGTTAGTTTGCGTCTCTGATCTCAGGCGACTACAGCGGCTGAGTTATCTTTAAAGAGAAAGATGGAGAGGTAAGAGAGAGATCTTGCAGGGGGAGAGAGATTGTGCAAGGGGAGACAAAGATTGTGGAGAAAGAGAGAGGGACTGTCACGCCCCCAAACCGTGGTTAGTGACGTGGAGGCTTGTTTAGAAACTTAAACCTGTTTAAGAGAGTGATTAGCAAATAATGTTGCAAATATTTTAATTTTTCAAATCCAAAACATCCAGGTATTTCTAAACAAACCCCTGCATTCAAGAGAAATTTAATTTCAAGAGGGGTGGTGAAATTTCCAACCAAACCAGTTTAAAACCACGTCTCTGGTATCAAGTCAGGAATTCCCATAGGTGTTTAGCATACATGAGTATAAACAAAAGTAAATGTGACATCAACCACAGTCTAGCAATATTTAAATTTATAATCCATAATCTTTTATACATGCCTTGAGATAAAGGATAAGAAGAAATATAACTCTTCGCTTCCCGAAGACAAGTTTACATCACCGGTAGTAGCTACCTACTCCGCACTACTCCTCACGTCGCCTGGAGGGGTTTAATACATTTGAAAACAAGAAAAATGAGCGAAATGTCCAGTAGAATATAATTTTTGTAAAACATAGTAAATAAAAGTAATCACGGTCTGAAGACATACACTCGGAACCGGTCATCCCTTTTTAGAAAAGGAAATACTCACATAGTAGAAAATGTCTGTATAATGAAAGTGTGCAGCTCATCAAACCACTAAACAAGAAGCGGTAAAATGTCTGTATAGTTAAAAGTGCAGAGCCATAGTTCCACTAAACAAGAAGTGGATCCGTACGGGTTTCGGGACCTGCCTCCAAGGATGCGATTCCTGTTGGGAATGGTGTCCTAGAAGCATAAGATGTAATAGGATATTATTATTTATTTAATAAAACAGTTTATTCATTATTTTATGTGCATATATTTATGAATATTTTATGAATATTAATAAAAATTTCATGATTATTTATGTAACCTTAAACATTGTATATAAGTGTTATATACGAGAAGATAATATTTAAGGATAATAATCAAAAAGCAATGTTCATAATGAATTTAATTATAGTTCAGAATCTTTAATTAAAACATTATTAATACATGTCATTCTCATTTAGAATGAAACGGTGTTATCCGCACTGTTAATATAGTGAGATATTGAATGAGTGTATTTCGCATAATGAGATTATGTGGAACAAGGACATAGACACAATATGAATTTCTAATAATTTCGGTTAAGTACAGAAATTTTAATTGAGTCTACCGATGGTCATATATAAAATGATTTTAATCTTGAGTTCTTAACATACTCCTATTTATGAATTTGTGTTTTTTGATTTACTCGGTACGGATTTTGAGATCCTGAATCCTATTCCTTGTATCTTGGAGACATGATGAAGTAAGTAGCCGGGAATGTTATTACACGAGATGGAATCCATTCCTTCTTAAGAAAGAAGTAGATAAATAATTCTCTTGAGGGTTGATTCGGTACTTGGACCAGTAGGAGCTCCGATT
>NW_010363544.1:51395-53069 GCF_000414095.1 Morus notabilis | reverse complement strand
ATTAAAGTGTTTAATTGATTATTAATTTTATTGGAGCTCGGGATTATAGGTCCATTAGTCCCCTCATCGTCCTAGCAATTCTACCAGACACAAAGGACAAAATGGAAATTTTAGAATTACGGAATTCTAAAATTAAATACTCAAAAAATAATTAATTATTATTTAAATAATGTGATTATTTAAATTTGAATTTGAATCATGAACATAATTTAAATTTATCCTTTTAAACTTATTTGATAAGCTGTTCAATTTAGAACTTAAATTAATTTAAGTTTAACTTAAATTGGAATTTGAATTTGAGTCAAAATTAGACTACAGGATAAATGATGATTTTCTCTTCCTTCCCTATCTGCAAATTGGCGCCACACAGGGATGAAAATCCCCTAAGGTAGCCGGCCACAATGGAGATTTTGTTCCAAATTCAAATAGGAGATAATTAACAAGCTTTATCTTGGAGATAGAGATTGGATTCCTTCTAGAAGTTTGACTTCTACTCTATAAATAAGAGGATAATAGAAAATTGCGCGATACAATTTTTGAGACAATTTTCGGAATGAATTTTTGCGCTAATTTTAGAGGTGGCCGAAATTCCCTAATAGAGAGGAAGAAAAAAAAATTTCTCTAAAAATTTCACATCGTGCATGCGTTGGTGTTTGTGAAAATTCGAGTGTTTATTGTAACCCGTTTTGTCTTATGTGTGCCCACACACACGTCTTCATGGATTCTAAGAATTGACGTGAAAGACATTAGTTTTCTAAACACAAAGCTTTGGAGTAAGGATTGTTCGAGGTCACAGAACTCAAGTTATCATCCGAGTTGGCCTCCAGGTATTTTTCCTAATTGAGTTCTTAATAAATGAATTAATGAGATTAATTTATTCGTGTATAAATTAATATAATCTATAGAGTATCTCAAAGGTTTTATGAAAATTTTTGTTATACACGATCCGCCTCCCCGCCCCACGCTTCCGCATCCGAATTCGATTCAGAGACAAACAATTGGTATCAGAGCGGTCTATAGACGATATTAATTTATGCTCCGATTATTTGATAATCAAAATTAATATATTAAATATGTGATATTTAATTATTTATGTATGTGATGGGTAGGCACTTGCATTTATGAATGTTTATATTTAATTCATGTTAATGAATGTATGGATGATGGATTTGGTCGTTAATTATATGGTTTCATGGATCGCATTAAATTTGTTCAAATTAAATTATTTATAATTTTACTCGGGATTAGAATGATTGTAATTCTAGGATTTGGGTAGGATTAGGGTTTTGATTTTGAATCAAAAGGAAGCCCAGAAAATCAAGTTTGAAGCTGCCTAGACGAGTGCCCAGAAACCACGGCCAGGGCGCGCCCCAGCACGCGTCCATCGTGCGACCAGCGCGCGGCTCCTCGCTCGCGCGGCCAGACGCACAGCCTTCCTGCGCGCGCACCTAGGCGCGCGACTATCGGCCTAGATGCGCTCAATAGGCCCCGAACGGCCCCGAGGTTTTCTAAAACTCTCGTAATGCGTGCCAACAGACCCGGAAGAGTTTCAGACCCCGAAGAAGGAGAAATCCGACCCGAAGACGAAGAACGAAGCCAAATAATGAAGAGTTCAAGAATCGAAATCCCGTTGATGTAACGGAAGAAAATAATTATTGTAATTATTTATTTATT
>NW_010363544.1:48178-51354 GCF_000414095.1 Morus notabilis | reverse complement strand
TCAAATCCATCTCAATAGCCGATTGTATATATTTATATTTTATGTTGATAGTTATATATTATATGTCCATGCGTATAACATGCCATATAGATATAATGTGCCTACTCATATGTTTATAACATGTCATATATATACGCGCATTTAGTATTATTTATTTTATTTATTATAAAAGGGTTTTAAAAAAATAAAATAAAATAAGAACCATGCGGTAAAATCGATTTAATATGATTAAATTGATTTAAGTTGTAAATATTGATTTGTAAAATAATGTTACATGTGAAATTGAATTTAAGAGTTAAATTTTTGAAATTTCACATATCCGAAAAATAAATTGTTTATTTTTCGATTTGAAAACCATGAGTTGTTTTTCAAACAAAATACATATTTGTAAAATAATGAGTGGGAGAGGGTTGTATGACAATACGACCCACTAGTCTCCACCGTTAGCGCAACACCGTTAGATCCGGAGAAGGGCTTTGCGGCGACATTGAATCGCCCTCCCAAAGGATAGTGTTCTTGCCGGATCAATAACAAGGTTGGCTTCCTAGAGATAAGATTTCAGGATGTATTTTCGAATTGACTACCCAAAGGTAGCAATCCGGAGTTAAGTCTATAGGATCTGAAACGGTGGTTTACACTCATGAAGATATAATCAAAGTTTGTTGGTTATATTTTGACTAAAATAATGGTAGTTAATAAATATGAAAATATGAGATATTTTGAGTATGTTTATTAATTGAGAGGAGTCTCGGTTCAATTTGCAAATAATTTGACTACCCAAAGGTACACTTTATTTGTGGTAAATTGGATTATCGTTGGCACCTAAAATTAAAACATGATTTATGTATTTTTCATGTGCATCATGCATCATATTTAATTGTGCCTAAATTCACATGTTTTGATATTCATACACATAAATTGATTAGATGAATATTCTACTTATTTTCAGCAATATGTCAAATCTTAAAATCTCATTACATGAAACTGAAACACTGACTAGAGATAAACTATGTAAAGTGGTAAAGTAACATAAACAACTTACATTCATGTGATGAATATAAGTTTGTCCCAAATGGAGGATTGTCCTCCTGTCCCTAACAAAACCACTGTAGCTAACTATTAGCTAGAGTTGTGCGTGGTAATTCACAAGAAGTATGGGCATGGAGACAGCTTATGAGATAATGCAGTCATCATATACCGTATCTGGAAATCCATAAATTAAAAGGGTTGGCTAAATTCTGTAAGAGCCCTAAGTAAAAGACAAAAGGAAAGTCGTTTCCACTAAAATAAAGGAAAAGAGTCAAGCAAATACGATTTGCTAGTTCTTAAAACATGCTTAGTAAAAATGGGTGATTCCTTATTCCTGGATAGTAGATTCAGGAGTTGCTACTCATGTTTGTTTTCTTTATTAAGTCTTAATTTTTACAAAGAAATTGTTTCCCGAAATAAAGAAAGGAACTCAAGCAAATATGATTTGCTAGTTCTAAAAACATGTTTAGTAAAAGGGTGATTCTTTATCCTGAATAGTTAATTCAGGAATAACTAATCATGTCTGTTTTCTTTATTAAGTTTTAGCCTTTAAATGGAAATTGTTTCCACCTAAACAAAGAAAAAGAATCAAAGTAAATAAGATTTACTAATTCTAGAAACATCTTTAGTAGAGGGTGATTCCTCGTCCTGGATAGTTGATTCGGGAGCAACTAATCATGTTTTGGTTTTCTTTGCAAAATATTAGTTCTTACAAAGAACTTGACGTCAGGGACTACACGATAAAAGTGGGAATACCAAAAGGATATTGGCAAAAGCAGTGGGAGAAGTTAGACTTCAATTTTGGAAGTAACTTGTTGTGAACAATGCTTATTTCCCTCCAAACATAAAGAGAAATTTGATTTCTAATTCCAAATTATTTGAACAATTGCCTTTAATAATAATCTAGTCCACATCTTTCAGAATTGTTTCGATATATGTTCTGGATATTTGGAAAATGGTTTATACTGTTTAAACCGATGCCTGGCTTACTGTGAAATGTTGAAATGTTCAAAAGTTGCCTAACCTAAGAATAAGAAGCAAAGGATCTCTCACGATAAATAACACATATATGTGGCATCTTAGACTTGGTCATATTTGCCTAAACAAGATTTAAAGACTGGTAAAGGATGGTTCTTTACGCGAACTAGAAGTTAGTAAACTTCCAGCCTATAAATCTTGTCTGGGAGGCAAAATGACCACGGGGCCTTCCATGTCGAAAGGAGAAAGACCACAGAACCTCTTCAGCTAATACATTCGGATGTATATGGACCGTTAAAACGTCTAAGATAAAGGAGGTTACAAATATTTCATCACTTTTATTGATGATTATTCGAGATATGGTTATGTTTACCTAATGCAACAGAAATCTGAAACTTTTAGAAAGTTTAGAGAATTCTGAGCATAAGTTGAGAACAGTTAGGTAAACCAATCAAGACACTTCGATTAGATCGAGGGGGTGAATACCTGGACCAAGAGTTTCAGGTTTTCTTGATTGAAGAAGGTGTGGTATCCCAATTGACTGTACCCGGTACACCACAACAAAATGGTGTAGCCGAAAATAGAAATCAGACTTTGCTCGACATGATAGGATCAATGTTGAGTTATTCTTCACTTCCTACTTCGTTCTGGGTTATGCCTTAAGAACCACTGTGTATATTCTGAATCTAGTACCATCTAAGTCTATACCAAAGACACCCCTAGAGTTGTGGAATGGTCGAAAGCTAATTTTGAAGCATATTCGCATATGGGGGTGTCCAGCTCATGTCATGAAACAATAGACTCAGAAGTTGGAACCAAGATCATAAATATACATGTTTGTGGGATATGCAATGGGGACAAGAGAATGATTATTTTATATAGTCATAAGAATTAAAGGTATTTGTATCGACAAATGCCATGTTTCTGGAGTATGACTATATGATAGTTATCAAGCCCAGAAACAAAGCAGTTCTGGAAAAGTTACTTTCCAATAAGATTGGACCACAACCGACAAGAGTTGTTGAAACGCTAAGAATGACCACGATTCCTAATCAAACTCCTGTCGCACCTCATCATAGTGGGATGAGGGTAAGCATGTTGCCTGACCGGTATACTGAGGAAGCACAGATCGTCACTGTTGATAGAGTCTATGTACTCTAACTCAGTCT
>NW_010363544.1:46904-47373 GCF_000414095.1 Morus notabilis | reverse complement strand
TATTCCTCGTGTTTTGGAGACATAATAGAATAGGTAGCTGGGAATGTTATTATACGAGATGAAATCCATTCCTTCTTGAGAAAGAAGTACATAAATAATTGAGTGTTGTGTTGATTCGGTACTTGGATTAGTAAGAGCGCTCTGGTTCATGAATGTGTTTTATGAATCACTATTTATTAGAGAATCAATGATACTCAAGGATGAAGATATAATTAGAGATGTTTTATGAATCACTGTCCATTAGAGAATCAATGGTACTCAAGGATAAAGAAGTAATTAGAGAGGTTAATGGATTCTACCTGACTCTAATTATGAATTATTTATGGAGGATTGATCTATATGTAATGACTATATCAAATGGACACTTCACAGTTTAGAAGTAATTAATGTCTGTAATTTCGAGAGTGCAATTCCAAGTTTATAGTGGAGTAACTATTGGAATTAATAGAATTAATTAATTAATTAAAGT
>NW_010363544.1:45494-46835 GCF_000414095.1 Morus notabilis | reverse complement strand
TAATTATTATTTAAATAATGTGATTATTTAAATTTGAATTTAAACACATCTAGATTTATCCATTTAAACTTATTTGATAAGTTGTTCAATTTAGAATTCAAATTAATTTAAGTTTGACTTAAATTGGAATTTAAATTTGAGTCAAAATTGGACTACAGGATAAAGGATAATTTTTCTCTTCCTTCCCTATCTGAATTGGCGCCACACACAAGGTTAGAAAAACCCTAGGGTGGCCGGCCACATTGGAGATAAGGGGAAGGGATTTTTTGTTCCACAATTTAAAATTGGAGATAGGGATTTGATTCTGTTTTGAAGTTTGACTTCTACTCTTTAAATATGAGAATGATAGAAAATTGTGGACACAATTTTTGAAGCATTATTCAGCCCTAAAATTGTTTGGTGGCCGAAATTTATAGAAGGAAAAAAGAGAGTAAAATTTTTTCTCTAAAAATTCCCCATCGTGCATGCGTTGATGTTTGTGAAAATTCGAATGTTTAAGAAACCTGTTTTGTCTCACGTAAGCCCACACACACGTCTACGTGGAATCAAGGAATTGACGTGGAAGACTTTGGTATTCTAAACACAAAACTTGGAGCAAGGACTGTTCGTGGTCAAAGAACTCAAGTTATCATCCGAGTCAGCTTCCAGGTATTTTTCCGGATTGAGTTCTTGATATATAAATTAATGCGATTAATTTATTCGTGCATAAATTAATATAATCTATAGAGTATCTCAAAAGTTTTTCTAAAATTTTTGTTATACACGATCCGCCTCCCCGCCACGCTTCCGCACCCGAATTCAATTCGGGAACCAGCAATAACAGCATATTTTGAATATGTGATATGGTAGATGGATGTCAAGACAGCTTTTCTGAATGACTATCTTAAGGAAACCATCTATATCGATCAGTCAAAGGGTTACATAGAGAAAGGCCTAGAGCAGAAAGTCTGCAAACTGTAGAGATCCATTTATGGATTGAAGCAAACCTCTAGATCATGGAATATCAGGTTTGATAAGGCTATTAAGTCTTATGGATTTGATCAAAACCAAGATGTTTCAAATGAAAGAAAAGAAGATGTTCTTATTCTTTATAAGCCTGAATATCTGATATTCAGTGGGAGTAGTCAATCGTTGTCAGTTGAACGCAAGATTCAATCATTGGGTAGCCTTGTAGTGCATCCTTAAGTGTATGAGTAAAATAAGAAACTATAAGATAGTTCAGTTAGTGAAAGAGTTGTCTTTCGCGGGATACATAGATTTTGACTATGAGTCATGACAAGAAAGGTTGTTGGCAAAGTGTGATTGCTAATTCTATCATTAAGAGTTAATGTGTAGCAGCTT
>NW_010363544.1:44694-45119 GCF_000414095.1 Morus notabilis | reverse complement strand
ATTATTAATACATGTCATTCCCATTTATAATGGAACGGTGTTATTCGCACTGTTAATATGGTGAGATATTGAATGAGTGTATTTCGCATAATGAGATTATGTGGAACAAGGACACAGACACAATATGAATTTCTAATAATTTTCGTTAAGTATAGAAATTCTAATTGAGTCTACCGATGGTCATATATAAAATGATCTTAATCCCGAGTTCTTAACAGACTCCTATTTATGAATCTGTATCTTTTGATTTACTCGGTACGGATTCTGAGATCCTGAATCCTATTCCTTATATTTTGGAGACATGATGAAGTAGGTAGCCAGGAATGTTATTACAGGAGATGGAATCCATTCCTTCTTAAGAAAGAAGTAGATAAATAATTCTCTTGAGGGTTGATTCGGTACTTGGACCAGTAGGAGCTCCGATT
>NW_010363544.1:43420-43863 GCF_000414095.1 Morus notabilis | reverse complement strand
GATAAATGATGATTTTCTCTTCCTTCCCTATCTGCAAATTGGCGCCATACAGGGATGAAAATCCCCTAAGGTGGCCGGCCACAATGGATAAGGATAAGAGGAGATTTTTTTCCAAATTCAAATAGGAGATAATTAATAAGCTTTATCTTGGAGATAGAGATTGGATTCCTTCTAGAAGTTTGACTTCTACTCTATAAATAAGTGGATAATAGAAAATTGCGCGATATAATTTTTGAGACAATTTTCAGAATGAATTTTTGCCCTAATTTTAGAGGTGGCCGAAATTCCCTAATAGAGAGGAAGAAAAAAAAAATTTCTCTAAAAATTCCACATCGTGCATGCGTTGGTGTTTGTGGAAATTCGAGTGTTTATTGTAACCCGTTTTGTCTCATGTGTGCCCACACACACGTCTTCGTGGATTCTAAGAATTGACGTGGAAGACA
>NW_010363544.1:15536-43383 GCF_000414095.1 Morus notabilis | reverse complement strand
GGTCAAGTTATCATCCGAGTCAGCCTCCAGGTATTTTTCCTAATTGAGTTCTTAATAAATGAATTAATGAGATTAATTTATTCGTGCCTAAATTAATATAATCTATAGAGTATCTCAAAAGTTTTATGAAAATTTTTGTTATACACGATACGCCTCCCCGCCACGCTTCCGCAACCGAATTCGATTCGGCTACCAACAATTCCCACATCCCGATCTCTGAGGCCACCATGCGTTGTATCATTCCTTAAAATATTTCATTTTAAGAAATGATACTCTTTAAAATCTCATTTCTAAAATCATTGGAAAACTTAATAGCATTCTTATGTTATTTCTTTAAAATCATTTTCTTTAAACATGTTTTGTTCTAAAACATTTTCATTGGCCAAAATCATTTAAAGTGAGGCTAACAAGGATATTGACAAGAATATCCTACCTCTCGGATGTCAAACCTGGGCTAGCATTCCGTTCTCCTAGCCTCCGCTTCCCTTAAAGCTTTAATACTTAACCTTCTCCACTAGCTTTATCACAAAAGTAATATCTTAGGAAATATTTATCATTCCTAAAACGAATTAAGCTCAATCATGTTTAATTGTTTCCTATTAGTGTGCCTTGACTCAAATCCAAATTTCACAAATGATTTTATAATTCAGTTTGGGGGTTCTTTAAAAATTAAAATCCAATCCATAGGTTTGGTTTTCATATTTAATTTCAGTTTAAAAATAAGTTTTTAAAGAAATTTCGGCAGCATGCCGACATAAATAGGAAAAATGCCAAACCAGCAATTCAAGTTCAATTTCAATATATATTCTCCAGAATCCATCAAAATCAATTTCCAATCAATTAAACAAGTCCAATAACTAAAAACCCCCAAATTTCATTCAATTCCAATAACAATTGTTCAAATTCAAACCCTAACTCAAAATTATTCAAATGTAACAAAAGTCAAACTTTCTCAAGCTTAAAATTCGAATCAAAGAGTGGGTTTCAAAGGGTTTTACCCCAAATCAGTTGCTCGAGCTTTGTCTCCCTCAATTTCTCCTGTTTTTCATTTTTTTTTGTGGTTCTCGGCCAAACTGCCGAGAGAGAGAAAGAGAGAGAGCCACTGAGAGAGAGAGAACGCCGGTGGGAGAGAGAGACCGGAGGTGGTGGCCGACAGTGGAAGGAAGAGAGAGAGAGAGAGAGGTGGGCGCTGGTTGGTGAACCAGAGGAAGAAAGAAGAAAAAAAAGAAAAAGAAGGAGAGGGAGGCTGGGCTGCACGGGAAGGGAAAGGGGAAAAGGAAAAAAAAAAGAAAAGAAAAAAGAAAAAGGAAAAGAAAAGAAAAGAAAAAAGAGAAATGGAAAAAAGGAAAATGCATTAAAATTTAAATGTATTTTCAAAAACTTTTGAGGTCAAATTATAAATATTGAAAATAATTTAAAGCCCATTGATTAATTGTGAAAATTAAATTAGGCACACTAATAATTCATAATTTAGCATAATTAAACATGTTTAATTCTGGAGGGCGTTACAGGAACAGTTTGGAAAGAGAGAGAATCTGATGAAAATGAATGGAGGCAAAATAAAACCCTAGGAGGATGGGTATATTTGGAAAACAATATTATTTTTTAGAGTGAAAGGTTAATTATGCTAAAATTGATCAAGTTTTAAAAAATATACTCACTACTTTAAAAGCACCTCTAAAGTATGCTATTTAGTACATTTTCCCCCAAAAAAAAAAAAACCAATTTTTTCTCTTCCTCTCCATTTTGGGTGTCAAAGTACAGCCAATGAGACAGCAGATTTGCTCTTAGTTTTCCAGTGGAAGGATAACTTAGTGAAATTACATGAATCATAGTAAACTTGCTTGTGTAGATGAGTAGATGAATATAATCATCCATCATTGATAATTTCATATAAATCATTTCAAGAATCTTACTAAAAAACCATTTTAAGAATCCACCTCGGCCGAATAGTGAACATATGATGCATAGTAAAAAAAATTTTTGGATGTGTAGATGATCAATATTTATGCTTGCGTGATTAAAACAAAAAAAAAACAAAAAAAGTAAAAAAGTAAAAAAGCAAACAACATTGAGAAAGAGAATCGAAATTTGTTTCCGATAATGCTTATAAGGAGGGGCCAAGAATTCTCTTATGTTCAAGATCTCAAAAACCTTTTAGTGATATGTTGGTAAAATTACCACTCTCTAATATTCTTCCTCTTCCGAACCTAACTTCTTCTCTGATTCACAGAAACAAGACTCTTCACATAAAAGCCCCAACAATGCATCCGATCGTCCGGATGAATGTCGAGTTTCCTTAACTTTTTACTTCCAAGGTTATACGAGACTATCTCTCCGTCTTTAGTCACCATAAGAAGCTCATCTCTCTTCCAAAATGTCAACGGAGCCCACATGTCCTCAAAGGGTCCAATACTAAAAACATTGCACCACTCGCCGCTTTGCTCCTCCATCACCCAAATCTCAATCGACATTGGATCTTTACTCCATTTTCTCAAATTATTGCACCAAATAAACAAAGCAAGGGAGTCATTCCACACCGCGATTTCCACGTTCTTATAACGAGTATTTGGCAACGATGGCAAGATTCGAAACACCTCATTGCACATATCAAAAGAAAGGATCCTTCGCCCGAAATTGCTGTCCACCAACCAATAATAAAACCCTTTGCAATATACACCCTTATTCTCAGCTCCCCAACCATAATTAATGTCAAAGGCCTCGCCTTCCATAAACTTGATATCCTTCCACGAATTAGTAGTTAGGTCATATACCTCGGCACATATGGTATATCCCTTGTTAGTATTGTTATACCAGGAGAATATTATAACAATCTTGTAGACATCAGCTCTGATATCGTAGCCAAATCCCATTCGTTTTAGACCGTTGAACTTTTTGTTTCCAATAAGCGCCTGACAAAGATCATATGTCGTCTCCGGAACAACCTTGAACTCGCGCAATTCCAGGTTGCACAAGATTACAGTTTTGGAGCTATTCACCATGCAAGAGATTCCATTACAATGATAGCTAAGCCAAACAGAACCCATCTCCTTTCGACCTTCAAAACGCGGAATGTCGATAATTTCATTGATGAAAGCAATGCGGTCGCTATGATCAGCTCCAGCATGGAATATAGTGAGCAGTGATAATGGATTGTCGTGATTGAACCGACGGTAGGCGTGAAAGAGGCGGCTCCGACGAAAAACTAGGGTGTAGGGCATATGGTTGAGGTGTTTGTTAACAAAGTAAGGGTTTTCCATTAATGAACCGATGAAGGAGTTCCAGGACTTGCTTACGCACTTGCATTGGATCAATGACTTTGGAGGTAGCCATGACAAAATTTCCATCGTCACGTCTTCGGTCAAACCATATAACAACGCCATTACTACTCCCAAACAGAAAAAAGGAAAGAAAAAATAAAAGCCAGAGTGTTAAATACGAAATTTGTAACAATATATGCGAATAGTTTGTGAATTGTGAACTATAAAAATAGAAGTTAGCTTGGGAATCGGAGGACTTATTTTCAGAAGGAAGAATTTAATAAAAAAAAAAAAAAAAAAAAAAAAAAAAAAAACTAGTTGAATTGTGCTAACCTAATATGTTACCAAACTGAATCTAACCCTAACCATGAAGTTACCGACCATTTTTTTATGGTTTTTTGTGAGGAGAAAAAAAAAAAGGAGACTTGAGAAGATCATAAGGAAAAACTATGTGGGAAGAGAAAGGGCTGGAAATAAGATCGATTAGAAAGGAAAGCTTTTACCTTAACGTACGAGAAGTAGTCGGAGTGCAAGGGCTGG
Source organism: Morus notabilis (assembly GCF_000414095.1). Lineage (NCBI taxonomy): Eukaryota > Viridiplantae > Streptophyta > Magnoliopsida > Rosales > Moraceae > Morus > Morus notabilis. Next base: position 39,583 of record NW_010363544.1, on the reverse strand, counting down.
TTCAAATAGTTGAGAGCCTCACGTCAAACTCTTACGCAATAATTTAATTTAAATAAACAAAAGAGAGGAGACGGAATTGTAATTAAAATCCATTGTCAAAACGGAAAAGGATTCTGAAGATATTTATTTCAAAAATAAAACTGAACTGATAACTAATAAGTGATATGCATTCATTCACTCCTCTTTTTTCATTTTTTAGTAAAAAAAAAAAATCATTCACCCTTTAAAATTTTTGAAAATAATTTAATTTAGAGTTATCTACATAAATGCCACTTAGAACATTCTAAGCAAAAAAAATATATATATATATATCTACTATTCTATTCATTTACAAAACTTCTACCACTATATAAAAAAGACATTTTTATCCCTATATAATGAAAAAGGGTGAAAATAATGAGATTTCAAAATAAAATCTTAAAATGAAATCTGAATATTACATTTAATGAAACATACTTTATTCAGAAGGGAAAGTTTTATTAAAAAATAAATAAATAAAACCATCCACAAAACTGGTTTTCACTATACTCATTTTTTATTCCAGAATTTGAAGGACCCTTTTGCTCTGATTTCAGTCCAAAAACCCTAAATTCAGCCTCCTTTAAGAAATAGGTTATGTTTATTTTCATTTTAGATGTGCTTTCATTATTATATATGCGTTCTCATTATAATAAATACTCTTAATCACATTCTAAATAATTCCATCAAGTGTAACATATGCAGGCGCCTTCGCTCAATGAAACTCGACTAAAAGCATACAAGATAAACAACTACTCAAGAATTGATGTGATCAAAGAATTGAAAGACCTAACAGATAACCAGAAAAGCCTTTTACGAACATTTGCCTCCATAGGTCGAAAATACAAAAGCTGTAAAAGTGATAATAATTATGCAAAAGAATATTAAAATTAATATACAGAGTAAACATGAGAATGTAAAAAAAAGATCATTATCGTAATGATAATATCATTGTGAACAAGAATAAATTCATTAAGAGTACAGGTTTGCTAGTTTAAGAAATTCATTATTTGCCTCAATAGCACCAAAATACACAAGTTGTCAAGTGAAAGTATCTATGAAAATGAATATTAAAATTAACATACAGAATAAACATGAGAATGTGAAAAAAGTTAATTATCGTAATGCATAATATCATTACGAACAAGAATAAATACATTAAGAGTGTAGGTATGCTAGTTGACAAATTCATTTAGAGTACTCCCCGCTTAATAAATTCATGATACCAACAAACAAAAATATTTTAACAAAACCTGACAATTAATCGTTATTATGAAAATGATCATCAAAAGTAAAATACTGAAAAAACACATTAATGTACAAATAATGCTCATTTGCATTAATTTACTGATAATATCATTATCAAAAATAACTCGAACTATAAAAGAAACACAAAAATGAACGCAATCATAAGATTTTCATTATTTTATCAGAGCTACCTTAATAGTTTGAAGGAATATCAAACAACACAAATGCCCAACACATGAACTCATAAAATAAAATACTCAGTTTCACTGTTGTAATGATAATATCATTATGAACCAAAATGAATAAAACAGTTTACAAAACCATATTGATCACAAAACGATAGTGAATAAATTAAGGTATTAATGTACACGAAGTTTTTTTTTTTAAAAAAAAAAAAAACATATAAATGTACATGAAGTTTTTTTTTTTTTTTTTTTTTTTTAAAGGAAAGAAAGAGGGAAACTCTTAATTTTAAAAATCACATCAAGAATAAATTAATGTATTGATAAAAAAATATATAATGACACCGAAATGGAAAGTAAAATTCTACATATAATCAGAAAAAATACCTTAATATTATTTGGAAAAATAATCCCACCAAATAAAAAAAAGGAAAATCATTTTGGTATCATGTTATTGCGAAACATGTTCTTGGTACCTTGTGTTTTTTATAATATTATATCAATACATCAATGTTTTCAAAAATATCTTCTTAATACCTTGAAGTTGATTCCTGAGACGTAAAATGACTTTACTATTTTTCTATTTAATTAACCAAAAACTAATAAATCTAAAAAAAGAAATGCACTTTTTTATTTTGTTGTTTTCTTTTAAATATTTTACTATTTTAAAATGTTTTCATATTTTTTTAAAAAAATATTGATTTTTATTTAATTAATAAGAATGGTAATTTGGACATTACATGTCCCAAAAATCAGTTTTAGGATACTAAGAAGATGTTTTTGAAAAATATCGAGGTAACGTTTTAATATTATTAAAAGCACAAGATACCAAGAACATGCCTTATTAAGATGTTTTGCTATAATACAAGGTACTAAAATGATTTTATTCCTAAAAAAAACCCCATATAGAGAACATGCCCAAAATAAATTACGAGGGCAAATCTAGTATAATATATGCCTTATTAAACACAAGTTGACATTTTTGTAATATTGTATAATAGAAAACATTTTTAGATAATGCCCTACATAGTTTTTATGTAATTACTTCTTTAATTTGTGGAGGATAGAGGAATTAGAGATAGGAGTAATCCCACAAGGATTGGGATCTACCTCGAACGGAGTGGGGATGGGACACACATTTGGGAAAATTTTGTTCCCGAGTTGTCGCAGTGTAGGGACGGGGAAGCATTACCCGACTCTACCCCACATACATATGTCATTTTTTTTATGTAAATAAGTATTATAAATGACAAATTTTTAAACATAATTAGTCCTTTTGTGGCTTAAGTATTACTACTAAGTTGGTTTTGTATGTGATTAGAATTTAGTTTGTTTTATAGAACTTAATTTGATTTTGGTTTAAATTTATATTTAATTTTAGTTTAAATTGTTATAATTTTGAAAATGCATAGTTATATTAAATAGAGCATGGTGTGGGTATAAAGAATGCCATCCCAACGGGAAATCTCTTACCCTGGCCGCTTCTCCATAAATAGGGTTGGGAATCATTTTGAGTGGCGGGAATGGAGACGAGAATTCATTCCATTGCCATCTCTAAAAAGAAATAAAATATTAGATGAGATAGCGCAAATCTGTTTTGGGGGAAAAAAGACTCCTTAAAAAAGAAGATAAATAAATGAGGGTAATTACATTGATAGAGGTGGCTTCAATTCTTCAAATAAGAAGATCAATTAGAAGCCAAGGTGTAATTGTTGTTCAATATCTTAATTCTTTTTAATCTTCGTGATTTTATCGATACATTGTATTTAACGTCGTATCTTCAAGAATATTGAACATATTTCTTATAATCACAAATTGTGTTAGAAACCTCCTAGTGTTTTCGATCATTGACAATCATATACAATAGACACGGATGCTCTTTCAATTGCTCAAAATAGTAATACTAATGTTTTCACCAGACGTGAATTAGATATCTAGTATACCGTAGGGAGACGCTGTACTTTTGTCATTTTTTTGTTCAAGGTATACAACATTTTCTTATGTTAGAACTTTCGCAAACACTATTGCGTGCATATAATCTTGTAAAGTACGCTTTTAAAATAGATGATGAACTTATTTTTTGGACCGAGAATCTATCTAGGTATTTCATTTTTGGCAAAAGGAAAAAAAGAGAGAGAGGGGGAGAAACTCAAATTAAACATTATCCTCGCAATACCTGACATCACCTAGTTAAAATGTAGAAACGTTTAGTTCATGGAATAAAATCATGAGATTAAAATCATTTTCGATTTACGAGTATTTTTTGTGAGAGAAAATACTGTAACAAACTATGAACCATGATTCAAATTATGGTATGAATCCCCTTACCAAACGTTTTAGTATAACTTAACAATACTTTCACACATGATTCCACTTCATCCCCAATCCAATTAAAGGGGGTAAAACGTTCAAATTCCCACGTCCCCAAGATCCAAAAAAAAAAAAAAATCAGGACATGGAGTTGTACATGTGTATGTCATGCTCCAAGAATCCATCAATTGCCACCATTCTGTTTGCCCAATACTCTATTTGAGCAAGAGTGAAAATCCACGAGGCCAAGAGAAGCGAAACTGATGTTTGAGGAGGTTCAGATTCACAAGTACATTTTTTTTCAAGAAAACGCGGTAATACTTATGAAATGCAAGCCATTATACCAAAATCAAATTTATCAACTCATAAGGGAAACTCATCAAAGGATTGATGTGCATGTATGATAAAACTATTCCCCTTCAGTACATAGAGGACAAATAGGTCCTTTAGCTTTCATGATCTTGCAATTGCCCAAAACACAGGGATTCCGCTGCCAAATATAGCTTCATGACAAGTTGTTTTCCTTTAATAATGTGGAAGATGTCACACAATTAGCCTTTCAAAATCCTCAATCTAAGCGCTCCATCTGCTCGATACATAGAAGAATTGATACTTTAACTAGTGTAATAGGATGTCTTGAGCAAATATTTGTTATGTGTGGAAGGAGAAGGAGAAAAAAAAAAAAAAAAGAAGCAGTAATTGGCGTAATAAGTCGGTCATGAACATTTGGAAGTCCAGAATTCTAATTGCTAAACAATGTATCTGATTTTTGTAATCCACAGAGGTTTAAGCATCACATACCTTCCAGAGACCATCATTAAGATAATGCATATTGTCCACCCCAATTCCCTTGTTGATTACCCTTCTGCATATGAAATAAGAAGAAGAAAACGGCGCAACATGTTAGACATGCCAATCTGCAATGGGAAAACCTTATGACAAGCAACCGTAATACAAAGAACTCCTTTAAAATATGGATAGAATCGTAGAAAAAGCACAGTAATAAAACATCCCCTATGGGTTTGCCTCTGAATATATAGACCATTCACCAAAGTCAATCGACCAGATTGATAATAGCAAGCATGGAAAGAAAACTGAATGCAGCTGAAGCGGGCTTCAACTTTATTACAAACATGAGAGTTTCAACCCATACCACTTAAAGCCATAGTAGAAATTAACAACCATAATAATGTAATGATACGGTTGTAACGACACTGTAATGATTGTAATGACACCAATAATATTTCACAAGAAATTTGTTGCACGTATGAAGTTTTCGTAGAAGAATGTGGTAATGATGTAGAATTTTTCTCTAAAATGAAGAATATTCAGATAAACTATTTGTACGTGCAGTTCTTCAAAGTTTTCGGACGCTGATTGATTGAGAAACTGACATTTATAATGTAAATCTGTGGCACGTATGAAGTTTCTGCAGTAGCATGTGGTAATACTGTAAATTTTTTGTTCGAAATTCAAAAATATGCAGATAAAATTTTATGTACGTACAGTTCTTCAATCAGTCACGGATTGATCAATTATGCTTTTATCACACACAAGTTTGTTGGAAATACAAGTAAGAAATATGACTTACATATCTTTTGCTGACATTTTAGTAAAGCCAATTGCAAGAGCATGCTGCTTTCCTTCAGCCATTATGGCCTGAGAGTATACATTCCAGAAATCAGAAAAAATTGAACATGATCTTCTTAAACTAGTGAGCCGTATGTAAAATTCATACCACAGGAGTTTCTGCACCAACTTCATCATCCAAAACACCGCCAGGAGACGTAAGGCCAGGACACATAATGTTTGCGCCAGCAAGGACAAATTTTATTGCACCCCTATCAACTTGTAACTTCTTCATTATATTTGGATCTGCAAAACAAATGGTAGGAACACCTGACTATTATGAAGTTTAAATATCGAGATGAATTTATATAAAGAACAAATAAATAAAAAAAACAACAATATGATCATAACAAATCAATCTCCCCGAGTAATTAGTTATATCTCCAAGACAAACTCTCCACTCTGGTTACAAAATGACCTCGAAATTTGCATATCTCGAAATGTTCTCGAAATAGTAGGTCAATAAACCTCTCAAAAGACATGATTTTCTCCAAATCCTTGAGAAGCAGAAGTAAATGCAATGCACCAAGTCAGGAGGTCAAGTTTAAAGGGGTAAAGTTGGAAAACCTGACTCTACCCCTGTTTACTTTCAAAGCCTCCTATAAATCTCCATAGAAGTATGATTTATAGGAGATTAAGTAATAGAATAGCTAAGAGAGTAATTTTCTTAAGCTACAAATACATCCAACAACCAACTAAAATACCAGACTAAACAATTAAATCAGCCTCTAACTCAAATTATTTAAAAGATCAAAGGAATCTATATTGTTTATACCTTAAGAACTCCAATAGTAATAGTTCTCTCTATAGAATGATGTAATTTAGTAAAATTTCACAGACCAATTTGAGGCAAACAAAATTTTCCCATGTGCGTTTTCAACTTGGGATAAAGTTGTGATCAAACTGTTCGACAATGGTTGATAAAGTTGTGATCAAACTCTTTGATAATGGTTGATGCCCCTCATTGTCAAAGCTATCCTTTTGGCTTCTGCCATCTTGTCAATGTCAGTTAGAACTGCCATTACTTGCCTCACATAAAACTCAATAGAAAGTACCCAAAGACTAGCCAAAATCAGATTATGATTATGAAGCCACTCAGAATGGCACTTTCATAAAGTGGTTTTTGGAAGTATCATTGAGAAAAATAAATATTGTTCTCTATGTACCAATTTGTTAAGATTTGACTCATATATCTATTCAATGCTAAATATATGAAGAAAGAATAAAGTGATTTTTGGAATTATCATTCAGATAACTACATATTGTTCCCTATGTACCAATTTGTTAAGATTTGACTCATATATCTATAGAAATTAGAAGAATTGCATGTAACTTCCACCATTAAAATCCTCAACGTATCGGAAATGGATTAGATTCATCCCAAAAAAGAAGCATCCAGTTAAAGAAAAATAAAAGAAAACTACAAAATCGACAATTTAGGTAACAAAGAGAACTCTAATAATAGAGGCGAAATGGATATTGTTGGCCTAGAAAGATAGAACACTCACATTGATGAAGTAGTCTTAGGGTAGGCATATAAGGTCCATCACGAATGTTAAAGAACAGTGGCACATTGTTAACCACAACCAGATTTAGATGGTTTTGACTGCAATAATAAGAAAAAAGACTCCTTGGTAAAATAGGTAACATAGTTATAAACTCATAATTTAAAATTTTGGATCAAGCTACAAGTTTATAGCACGAGCAGAAGCAACGGAGTGACAAACCATTTAGTAACAATCAGGGGAGACTTTTTCGGAAGCAAATCATCCAACACTGGCTCAAGTCCAGGGTACTGAAATTGAAGTTATTGTAGTGTTAAAGACGCATTTCAAGAAAATGAGGAAATAGTTGCTCAATCTTGAGTAAAAAGCCATGGTAACTCCTTACCTCCTCAGCAATACTTTGCCGAATTTTGCGTTGTACAGATGCCTTGACCTGGTTTTGTGCGGAAACATCTTCCGCGGAAAACCTACAACATGAAAGAAAAGAAGACAAGTAAAGCATACCTCAACCATCCAAAGGACAATTTCCTCAATGCAATACTATTGCACAACTAAACTCAAATGAGACTTTTTGTACAATATTTTAAAAGCGCCTTTTAAGGCTTTACACCAACAAAAGCATTCTTTAACTTTAAAGTGAAAAAAACAATGACTCTTCTCATATCTCAAACTTAAAACTAATGCTGTTAAAAATGGCTAATGGAACTTTCAGGAATGTTTGGAAATTTCACTTGTTACCCCAGTCTCTAAAATAAACATTGAAGCCACAAATTTAATAATGGCAACATTTTAGTTAGTATTGCATACTTTCAAAAAAATTGTATAAAATCACAATCAAAGCATGACGAAGCATCCTAAATTAATAAATAAAATTCGACAAACAAAACAACCTAATATTAACAGCTAACAAATGCAGAGCAGAAATTGTAAAAGCAAAAAATTAAACCCACATCCCAAAATCAAAATTAAATCAAAACCCAGAAATCGTTTTCTGCAATCACCAATAAAACAAAGAAATTCCATCAAAAAAATAAAACAAAAAAATAATTGCATACACGTGCATATTCGGAAGCAACACTCATATTTGTACTTGTAGAGAGGAAAAAGAAAAAGAAAATAAAAGAAACTTACTTTTTGAACATTGTGGGTATTGAAGGAGAGACCAAGTGAAGATCTTTAATGAAGAACGAAGAAAACTTGTAGATATTTGTCGTCTGGAGGTTTTAGCCTTTTAGGAATGGATCGATCTTAAGCCACCGGCAACTTCAACCGCGCACGCGCACTGCAGCCCGCGTCGGCGTTAAGCCACTTGTTGGGACTTACTTTTATTGGGCTACGCTAGGAAGTTTATGGGCTTTGAGATTATGGGCCTTCATTTTAACTTCTTAGATATTTATTCTCCACATCCCCAAAATTTTAAGCTCTTGCACTTAAGGACTTCAAATTTAAAATCTTGATTTTGGAGTCCTCAAACTTTGAAAAAACTCGCTCTGTTGGTACTTCTGCTAACTCCTCTTTTGACGACTTTGTTCCTTGATTAATAAAAGTCAAAACCCCTCAAGTTTTTTTTTTTCGGGCCCTTGGGATCTTTTTGTGGATTTTTGTGGATGAAGAGTAGGAAATATGCATAAGGTTAGAAGGGTAGACAATGTGAAAGATAAGGAGAATTATAATAATCTTATATGTTGGTTAGTGGAATGGGGAAAATGTAACATATGTATGATAGTTATTTGCTTTACTAATTGTTAATAATATTTTGGAGGCTAAAATAGTCTTTAAATTTTAACGCGATAGATTTCTTGAATCTTTCACTAATAGTCATATTGAATTTGATGGGCCTAAAGAGAAAATTTTCCTCTCCACTTCTCCCCTCCTCCTCTTCTCCCTCTAATCAATATATAGATTGGTCTCCTCTCTCTATAACCCTCTTATACCTCCTCTTCCTCTAACCGAACACACTCTTAAGTCAAAAACATGTGAGCACAATTTTTTTTTATGTTTCGTATTAACACGCATTCTACTAAGTTAGGTATGAATTTTTAAATGACAATAATGATACGTTTTCACTTATTCTTAACTAGAGATGTCAAATGGGTCAGATTCGGTCAGCCAGTTCATTTAAATGTGTCAAGCCTAGCTCATACCAATTGTTTATGGGTCATACTCTTAACGTGTTTGGACCATGTTCAGGCTTTTAGTGTGCTTTTTCCATGCTAACTAGTAAATTTATTATAAAAATAAGAAAATAAACATCAGAAAAAATGAAAACACTAAATGTTTAACCCAAAAAAGGTACATAATTAATAAAAATTACCTCCTTAAAAACATTACAAACAAACCCATCGAGATAAAATCTTAATAAAAATAAAAAGTATAATTATGAGTCTTATAAATAAAGAGTAAGCTCACATTTAGTTTTATAATTCATGCTCGAATTGTGCTTGTAATTAGTGGCAAAGTCGGTAACTTTTTTTAGTGGGGGCGGCAGTACAACCAAAATTTTATACTAAACTAATAAGACAATTATTATTTATTTACTATATTTATATTTTTAATCCAAATAAATCAACCTTCTAATTATGTTTAATTCACTTTTCACGGTACAATACACAATTGTGAAATTATATTATTGTGTCATTGATTATCGATTTATTGAGCAATTTAAGTTTAAAATATAAGGTACTCAAAATTTAACTTTGAGGTATAAATAGCAATGTTTTTGAACATTTTGTATAAATATCATAAACGGAAAAATTTAAAAGGAAAAAATAAAAAAATAAAAAATTTAGTTGGGGCAATACTAAACGGGCCACTTTGAGCAAGTGGGGGCGGCTCCCTCCACTCAGCCTAAGATAGCTCCGATAGTGCTTGTAATTGGACTGCCTATCTTGCTTTTAATGTGGTTGTACTCATGCTCGTGTGCAGGCCTTAACATTCTATGTATTTAACGCCTTCGTACCAAGAAATCATAAAGCTCAACTCATTTAATAAATAGGATAGGCTAACTGTATCGTGCCTGGTCTGTGTCTACCCGTTTTTACATTTTTATTCTTAAATCATTTGAGAATGGTATAACTATTCAATCCATTCTCCACGTATCAACCGTCATCAAGCCTATATTTGATAGGAATGAACTTATCTTTAGGTAAGTTTTAAATAGCATATCCAATTTCAATATATCTTGTTTTCTCCCTCAACTGTCTTCACCTAAATTTGCAAATAATATTATCATTCAGTTGCATATCGTGAAATTTAATATGTAATAGTTGACAAGCATTCCGAGTTGGTTGAGGTGGTGGATGTTTCCATAAACACAAGTTTGATTTTGATTTTGTGTTGCATATGCACAGGATACTGGATGCAATGAAATTAAAAAAGAGGATAAGATCAATGTGAAGCGTGTTTAGTTCACATTGGCCATTTTGTATTTTTTTTTACCGAACAAAGTCAATTGCAACCACAAAAACGGTTAGTTCCATCAACTTTTGGTTTCATTTTGGCTGTTTCCGTTTTGTGTCAATGTGATTAGGTTCAGTTTGCTTTCTTATTTGTTTCATGTCGTTTCTGTTCAATGATTTTCTTTCTCGGCCCAAAACAAAACAAAAAAAAGGTTGGAATACTTTTTCTTTCTCCTCCCTCTTGCTAAACTGAAAGAGAATTATTGCATAATTTACTTTCATATTTCTTACCTAACTAATTTTGTTCATTCTGGAAACCAAACTCATTGGAAATAAAACATAAAAAAAAAAAAAAAAAAGAGTAGCGATAATATTCAAGGTTGGTCCCACACAATTGCCACCCGTCAATTCATCATAAAAAGGATAAATACTTTTTTTTCTTGAAGATGAATAATTAAGTAGACAGAGCTAATATGGGAAAGATTTTTTTTTTATTTTTGGATAATTTTTTTTTTGCTTGAATTTCTTTTTGGATAAATTAAAAGGGAAAGCTTTTGTCTGATTAATACTTAAGTAGACAAAGCTATCCCTTTTATCCAAGAAAAAAAAATCCCATATGTACAATTATTTTACAGATATGGTGTAAATATCACCGAGTCTATTCTTAATACTTTCTTTGTTTCAAAGAAAGCAAACAGTCAACGACTCGTAGAACTTCAGGTGAACAGAGTTGTAACTTGGCCATCCACTAACACCGACCAAACTTACAAGATAATATTCACTACTAAAAACAGTGCGACTTAAACATCCTAAAATTAAGACTATGATGGATCATTTGTTTAGGGATTTTATCTATTCATCTATTTATTGTAAATAAGGTAACTTTTATCAAAGTTGTACTACGAAATTCCCAACTAATCTAGCGTCATAAATTCTAATACTAGGCCACATGAATAAACATGAATTGATATCTAACTAACCCTTTTCGTATAGAGTGAAGAATGACAATTTTATCCGTTAATTCATTTATTCATGGGGACTCGTATAAAATGGGACGAGAAAAATTCGTTTTAAATGAATATAAATTATAAACAGATTAAAATTTTAAAATTAAGACTATGATGGATCATTTGTTTAGGGATTTTATCTATTCATCTATTTATTGTAAATAAGGTAACTTTTATCAAAGTTGTACTACGAAATTCCCAACTAATCTAGCGTCATAAATTCTAATACTAGGCCATATGAATAAACATGAATTGATATCTAACTAACCCTTTTCGTATAGAGTGAAGAATGACAATTTTATCCATTAATTCATTTATTCACGGGGACTCGTATAAAATGGGACGAGAAAAATTCGTTTTAAATGAATATGAATTATAAACGGATTAAAATTTTAACCCGTCATGAGTTGCGGGATGGAGACAGATTTAGAAGTCCTCACTACATTTCCCATTTACCCTCATTTAATTATATCTTAATTTTAAAGTAGATATATTATGTATAATATGCAATAATATATATAATATATGAAAACTTTAATACATATCTCTAACTTAATATATATAATTATATCTATTACATAATATATATAATATATATGAAAACTTAAAACTATCCATCTTTTATCTTTTAACTTAATGTGTTGTGTGTTTGGATTGTTTAATTGTTTAATTATTTATTTTTTATTTATTTTACAATGAAAATAATTAATCGAGTAAATGAGGCACCGTGAATACTCCGAACCCGTGATGGGAGAAATCTGTCCCGTAATTTGTTAATTTATGCGGGTTCATGAGACGTGTATGGTTAGTGTTTTTATTCACGGAGTGGGTTGGTGAGAAGACCCCTCGCCCTAAATCCATCATGTTGCTATCCCTTAGTATGGACCTTATAAGAGCTTATTTGGTAGGACGAAAAAATAGGAGAAAGAAAAAAGATAAGGAGATGAATGGAAGGACTTTGTGATCTATAATTGTTGAAAAAATGAGATAAATACCTTTTAAATGTGCATGAGTCTGGATTTATATCCCTTATTATTGATTAATACCTCTTTTAGTCAAATAATTATGTTAATAAAAATATATTAATCAAAAGTAAAAGATAAAAATCCAGACCATATACCCTTTTAAGGGTAAATTCAGTAATTTTTTCATTCTTTTAATTGTTTGGTTAGTAGAGAAATGAGGAAGGACTAGATTAGAGGAGAGATTTCAAATCCCTTAATGTATCCCGTTATAATTCTCTTATAATATGCAGAGATTATATAAGGGAATCCATATCAAACACAACAAATATATGGGTATATATATATTATCTTCACGTTTCTCACCAAAATTGTGTAACATTTTTCTCCTTCGTATTTCTTTCCCTCCCTATCAAACACTGCCTAACAATATAATCCGCGGCATTCCCTTCAAATAAGAAACAGACTAGAAATGACTACCGATGGAAAATATCACAAAGCCTATGAAAAAGAAAATTAGAATGGGCGAACAAAAGAAAAGGTGGGCCAAAAGCCACTATCAACACAAGTCCAACAGCAATTTACAGTGAAAAACGTGTCATAGGTAGAATAAAATCCATAGAGAGGATCCATAAGTTAGAGCAGATTTTGTAATTCCAATATATCAACCACACACACATAACACACGTCATTGATGTGCTTATCACGTGAACATCCCAATCACCATCTATATATACACATATACATCACTACCTTCTTCATTTATTTGGATATAATCACACAATAGTTAATTTCTTTTCTACTCTCTCTTCCTATACAATGGCTGCTAGTTTGAGCTTGATCATCGGCATTATTGGTCAGTTTCTACTTTCACTACTCTTAATTTTTTGGGTTTTTTCCCCCCCTTCAATTTTAGATTCTTGGGTTGTCAATTGTTTTTTCTTTTTCTTCCTTTTAAGATAAAATTTATACTTCATTTGCAGGCAATATAATTTCTATACTGGTTTTTACTTCTCCCATGTAAGTAAACCATCTATTTTTACTTTTTTTCCTTCTAAATTTTTTTCTTTGTGATAAACATGGAACTAATGAAAAAAAAAAAAAATGAATTGAGTAGTTATGATTTTGTTTTTTGCTTTTTTTTTTTGTTTTTTGTTTTTTGCAAGGCTTTCACAACCATTTTTTAATCCTTTTGATATGGATAAAATTGTGTTCTTGATGGTTAACCAGCACCATTAATGTGCTGCTTACACTTCAAGAAAAGCAACCCAATTAAAGTTTTGTGTTCTTTTTGAGGGGTTATAATTTATGTGCCTACACTTAAAGAAAGTAACACAATTTAAGTTTTGTATTCTTTTTGAGGGGTTACAAAATAAGAGCGTCTAAAGATTCAGTTACAATTTAAAAGTGTGTTTACTCACTTTTATTAATATTTTCCTTGTATAAAGAAGAAAGGAAAAGAAAATTAATTTTATCCTTGATCTCCAACTACGGCGTTTTCCAACTCTATGGATTCTAGTGTCAAATCTCAAATATTTTTTTCTTTCACTATACAATTTCCATATAAAATAAATCTCTTTTGTTTGTAGAAAAACTTTTTGGGTTGTGGTGAAGAAGAAATCAACAGAGAACTACCAAGGGATTCCTTACATAACTACACTTTTGAGCACAAGTTTGTGGACATTCTATGGACTTCTTAATCCTCAAGGCTTACTAATCTTGACCGTCAATGGCGCTGGTGCCTTCTTGCAACTCATCTACGTCACTTTTTTTCTCATCTATGCACCTAGGGACAAGAAGGTAAATTCACAATCTCTAATCTACATGCTAGTTATAAATGTTTTCCATGTTTGGTGAATTTCACTTTTGCCCAAACATTTTAATCATGTGGTTAAAACTAGCTAAGAATCTCATTTGTTTTGACTTAAACTTCATTCATTTCACCGATTCGAGTTTTCAATTTTAGATTTCTAAAGTATAAAGCTCTTAGAAAATGGCACATCTAACTTTTTCTGCTACAGTGAAAAGCTCTCAGAAAATGTCACATCTCAGCTCGAATTAAAAACTCAAATCCACGAAATGAACGAGGTCTTAGACTAAACGTAAAAGCATAACTCAGAGTTTATTTTTGGAGCTTTTTACAGTATGTTTGTGAACATTAAATAAAAGGCATCAAAATAAAATGGTATATTAGATTTATAGCTCAAAACAAAGCCTAATCGGTAGGGAAATTTTTCACACTCATTTGGTAGAGTTAATTACATAAATATACCTCCAAGTTTCAACTTTTTTTCAATTTATCCATATGTTTTAAAAATTAAAAAAGTGTCCTTCAAATTTAAAGAATATGTTCCAATTTCATTTTTTTTGTGTGTTTGGACTAAAAAACAAAGTAAAGAGACGAAGAAAATTTTATGTTTTCTATCATAGGCAGCGGATTTTTAACCTTAAAAAAATCATAGCTTGATTGATGATTCTGATACTTTTTAAATGTTTAAAATGTTTTTAATTTGTTTTAAGGGTACTTTTTGTTGCCTCAGAAAATGTGTTAGGTATGGACTTAAAATTTATTTTTAAAACATAAACGTTTTTGTAGTTGTTTTTTACATTTTTGTAACTATTATTTATTTTTATTTTTATTTTTTTGTCATTTTATCAATTTTGGGAATGGAAATATGGAAAATTTAGCATGGCTTGCCGACAAAATATTGTTGCAGGTACAGACAGCGAAGTTGATTGCGATGCTTAATGTTGGTTTTCCTGGTTCAATAATTGCATTGACTCTGCTTGCCGTCCGTGAAGAAATAAAGCTTACTTTTGTTGGAATTTTATGTGCTGCTTTAACCATAGGAATGTATGCGTCACCTTTATCAGCCATGGTAAGTTCACCAACTTTAAGCACCTAAAAGTTACATATTACACCATATTTTAAATAAATAAAAAAACATAGTACACTTCCACTCTATGCTAATATCGTATTTTTTTAGAGTACTCCTAAACTTCTCATCCTGTAATTCATAGTTTTATCGCACCTCCCAACTAACATTGTCGGGATGTAAAGTATTTGTAACATTTTTATTATCAAATCACATTAGAATCATATTAAAATTAAAAAAAAGAAAAGTATGCAAATTTTATAAAAATTAATAAAAATGTAAAAGTTTAATTGAACAAAATAGTACCGATAGAGTATTCTTTTTACCTTTCCAAAAAAAATTTCTATTATACATTGGGACTGCATATTCAAAAGTTGGAAGAAGGCCCACAAAAATGAAGAGCGTTGTTACGTTTATTTGTTCACAAGTGGGATTGGTTTGTTGGTTCTATTTGCGGCAGGGAATGGTGATTAAGATGAAGAGCGTGGAGTACATGCCATTTTTATTTTCATTTTTCCTTTTCCTAAATGGCGGGATTTGGTCCATATATGCTGCGCTGGTCAAAGATTTCTTTGTTGGTGTAAGTTTTCCTCCTCTACATTTATGTTAATTTAAATAGTTAAATTTATTACAGTATTTTTTGTTTATAAAAAAAAATTTAAAATTTAAATATTAGAATCAAGAATCATAGTTTGAGTATACATTTCAAACAGACTTTAAACAAGTGAGTAAGGTAACATTACATTGCATATTATAAAAAATAAAAAAGGGGGTGGGGGGGCTTTTGTCTCACACATCACAGTAAGTTTATGTCGTGCAAGTGCAGATACCAAATGCAATAGGCTTTGTTTTGGGCTCTTCTCAGTTAATAATATATGCAATTTACAAGAACAAGTCCAAGAAATCCACCAAAGAAGAAGGCTCAGACGTTACTTTGGTTAAAAGAGCAGTGGAAATGCAAGCAAATCGCGGTGATGATGATGATGATGAGGATAATTTGAAAAATAAGAGCCTCCACAAGGGACGTAGCCTTCCGCAACCAATTGTGAACCAACTATACACCATGCCAACGAAGCTAATGAAGACACTATCTTTGAGATCTCAAGAATTGAACTCAGTTTGGGACTTTGGTGAGGACCTTGAAAATGGTGAAAAGAATATTCACCCATGATGTTGGAAAGGAGAAGTTTATGGTGACCTTGAGACTATAATTTTGTTAGTTGAAAGGGGAAATAAAGTGCCAAAGGGCATAATATTTTGGCCCATATATGACTCTTTTGTACATACTGTTGGGGACTTGGTATGTAATTACGTTTTGGTTGCTATTGGGAGATGGCCATCTCTAGGGCATTAAAGACCTTCTTTCAAAATGAAAGCAAGGGAAATGGAAAATAAGCAAGGCGTTTTAGTATGCCGTTCAACTTTTTCTAGTTTGTTATTTTTATATTTAATTTTTTTTTTCTTTGCAATTTAGTCATTAAATTAATAAACTAGAAGCAGTTACCTTTAACTGATGAATGATGATAGAGTTAAAGTTTGGGCAGTTTATTAGCAGTTATGCCTAGCAATGTTAATTAACCCATCGACCCGACAAAACCCATCCAATCTAAACTTAGATCCGTGTTTAACTCAAAACTAAGGTTGTTCTTATCTACTCGACCAAATTTTTAATTTAGTGCGTTCAGGTACAATTTTCCTCAACCTGATATAACCGGACTCATCCAATTAAAAAAATGAGTTATATATTTTAAATGAGATGATTATTCATAAATGTTTTGTTTATTATATTAAGGGGATGACACTAGGTTGGAATTTGAAAATGAAGAGTACAGTGCTATAAACGGATAAACTTTGCATATTTTCTATATTTTGTATTCGAATTTTTTAACACAATTATCATCAAAATAAGACATATTATGATAATTTTTTAAGTTGGGAGACAAAATTTAAACAATAGAATTTCAAGAGATAAGTTATTAAGGGGTTGTTCTTTTGCAATGAAACTCAAAAAAAATTTAAACTCGAGTTACACCTTTATTCAAGTTCGTGTTCTTTTGTAAAATTTGAGTTTGAACTCGAGTTTGGGGCTAAACTCGAGTTCAAGTTTTCTCTTCAATTCGAGTTAATAAACTTAAACTCAAGTTAATGAACATTATTTTTTCTATTCTTAAAAATGCTATAACTTTTTCGTTTTAATTTTGATTGAGATGATTTTTTTCTATGCATTCACAATGAAAAGACGAATAAAACCCCACCCATATACCCTGTTGACGGTGAATTTTCACCAACAAAAACATGCCGGTTTACCTCTGAGTTTCCTGTCGGATTATCGGCTCAAATATAGGTTATATGTAGGAGTTTGATGTACTTGTGGTATGTTTTGTGTAGTGAGCAATATAAGAAAAAATACTTAAAGTAGAAAAACGCACAAGGCTTATAGTGGTTCACTCTTATAAAATGAAGAGCTACATCCACTGTGTTTTTTTTTATTTCTTTTGAGATTGTTACAATTTACAAATTGCTCTCCCGTTCTTTTTTCTCTAAAAAATCAACCTCTTTTCCGTATGAGGGGGGTTTCTCCCGTAGGCTGAAAAAGCACTTAGGTGGTCTGCCTTTCTAGGCCCAGCTCGTAGCCCACTAATCACTTTTTGCGCACTGTTCACTTAGCCAATCAGTCTCCCATTACGGCTCTGTGCACAGCTGTAACCTTTTTCTGTCCCCCGTAGGGGCGGTTTAAGGCTTTGCATTTAATGCCTGTACTGCAGACACCCCCCATTACTGTACGCAACTCGCCACGTTAGGCTTTACCCCAAGGAGCATTCCCCTCGTCACCAGTGTTGTTTAGCCCAATTGTTCTTCTTGGCGGTGGATTTTATGACGAGGGATTTCTATGTTGTAAGGTCGACGGTACGACCCGTCGACGCCAGATGAGATCGACGCCCTAAGTTGGGCTTCTTACTCGGGCTCTTGACGATGGAGTGGAAGGGAGTCCTAGACGTCGAGGGTTGTTGCTTTTCGAGGAGAGGTTAAGGCCACGTGTCATATTGCCCTTCCTCCACGTGTCCTTCATATTTTCTCCCATAACAGCTACCCCCCAGGTCGAGGGTTTCTTTTAGACAGCCTCGAGCTTAGGTCCAGTCGTCCTTCCGTGCTTCGGGTGTGGGAAACCGGTCCTGAGCCTTCATTCGCAATGATGGTCTGGATGCTTTGGATTTTCTCGAGGAGTGCAACCGTCGCGTCGGTCGCTTCCCCATGTAAGGCTTTATTTTGAAAAGATGAATATGAGCCCTTGGATCGCATCCCTTCATCTTCATGCCTTTGCTTTGCTATCGTTCGATCTGGGAAAATTACCCCTTCCGTTGGATTTCCACAAGCCTTATCTGACGGTCAGGGGTCGGGGGCCTATTTTTCTTTAAATATTCTTCAAACCGAAGTCATTCTCTCCAAAAAATTCCTTAGAACCGCCGTTACTCTGCGTGAATTTCTCCCTGCGAATCTCTGACTTGTGCTCCCTGCTTCCTTTGGTGTATCATGAAGCTACTTGGTTTCAAAACTCTGTCCAGACTCCAACTCATCGGTAAGCTTTAATCGTTGCTTTTTGTGTTGCTGGATGATTTTACTAGCTTTCCCAGTGAATCATAGGTGTTGATATGCAAAATGTAGAGGACAGTAGTTTACTATGCTTTATTCGACCCACATAGGGTAGTTTTTCCTGCTTCCTGGTTGAATGCGAGTCTGGCTTCTGGGTTCTAATAAACCTTGGTTGTCATGAGCATTTGT
This sequence comes from Morus notabilis, assembly GCF_000414095.1. Lineage (NCBI taxonomy): Eukaryota > Viridiplantae > Streptophyta > Magnoliopsida > Rosales > Moraceae > Morus > Morus notabilis. Next base: position 20,668 of record NW_010363544.1, on the reverse strand, counting down.
CGTTACCATTTTCATATGAATGGTCGACGTTATGTTAAGGTGTCTTAGTAGTCATTGTCTAGAACGGTCGTCGCTTAGAATGACCGCCATCTTTTCTTTCCTCTCGACTTAGGATTTTGATGTAGCTCCTTGTCTTTTTTATTACCAGAATAATGGCCCCAAAAAAAACCCGTCGAGAGGAACCGGCTGTTGTACGACCAGACTCCCCTTCTGTGGCAGAGATTTCATGGTCATCTTCCTCGTCGGACTGCGACTCACTATTGCGGGAAGTCGAGGAACATATGGCCGGCCCAAGCGACGACTGTAGCGATACTTATGACAGTGTCTACCGAATGATCGACGAAGACGTCGATAGGAGGCCTTTCACAGGTGGTAGCGTGTGTGGAGTCGCCGCTTCTCTGGTGGATGCCCCGCTGGCTGCTACAAGTGGAGACCCAGACAGGCCTTCCTTCACAGCGGACATCATGGCGTCGAGAGTCCGGAATAAGGACATCATTCGGGCGGTGAAGGAAGGATGCATTGACGGGAGGTGGTTCGAATACCTCCTCCCAGACATGCATTTTAGGACTAGTATGCCTCCGACCTGATTCCTCCATGTCTATACCAGGGCCGTTACCGCGGGGATGACCCTTCCGGTTCATCCATTTGTAAAAGATTATTGCCACTTTTACGGCATTTCCCCTGCCCAATTGGCGCCAAATTTCTGGTACTGCTTTACTGGTGCCTGGATTTTATGGAATCAGCAGTTTAACATGGATCTTTCTCTGGATGAGTTTAGATTTATGTATAGACTGTGCCATGTCGCCAAGTACGAGGGGTGGTATTTTTTGAGTGGGCACGGGAGATCTCAGCCCAGATTTGGCAAGCTAATTTTGGGCATTCCCTCGTCATCACATGGGTGGAAACCTATATTTTTTATGATACGCGGACCCTTTAATTTTATTCTCGATGACTGCTTGCCCCGCCGAAGGAAGGTGTAGGCATCATTTGGGAACATGGGTGAGACTTTGATTCCCTTTCTTTTACCTTACTCTGCTTTCTTCCTTCTTACGCTGACAGTCTTTTTATCTTTACAGTGAGTCAGGACCGGCCGAAGTTCTCTGGAAACAGTTTGGTGAGGATTGAGAAGGTCTTCTCGCTCCCGTCTGAGGTTTTCCATATTGACACCCTCTTAACCCAAGCCAATCTTCAAAGTGACGGGTTAATTCTCGATCTCCCAGACCCTACTGACCTCGACGCTGTCCGCGAATACTTCCATTTAAGCGACGAAGGTAAATTCTTGTTCCTGCCTCCTTTCTTATAATGGCATTTTGTTTATCCAAGCGTCGATTATATTTTTGTCTCGTCGTTTCTGTAGAAATGGCATCTTTGAGGATCCAGCTTCCTGGCAGTCAGCCGTCTGAGCCAAGCCAGCAGCCCCTGCCGAACCAACAACCTCCTTATAGGGGAAAGGAGAAAGCTAGCTCTTCTTCTCAGGTACCGAGGAAAAAGAAAGCCTCAAAGGTCCCCTCGGCGTCAGAGGTGGATCCTGTGCTAAAAAAGAGGCGTAAAGAGAAGACGCCGGTGGTAGAAACTTAGATGCCGACGGTCCCCATTCCTGATGTAAACGTTCCTTTGGCGCCAAGGGAATGTGTGCTTATCCCGGGTGCAAAAACTATGGATCCTAATTTCCAAGTCCCGGACGTCTCTGACGCCGAGATTGGGGCAATGCTGAAACTTTTCCCTCACTTCTCCCTTATCTTCCAGGCTCTATATGAGTCTTTTCTCGAGCCACACTGGGTTGCTGCCACTCAATCTTCTTTGGTTGATCGCCAGCGGAAGCAGATCTCTTTCCAAATTCACGTAAGACTTGATCGAGCTGCCTTTTATTTTTGCTGGTTTCGCCGCTTTGTATTTTTATTTTCTGACCTCCAATTTTTTAGGGCCTAATCCTCGTCATTCTCAACCTTCTCGACCTAGTTAAGGTTGAGGAGCGGGATAAAGAGATGGACAGCGTAAAGGCCGAGCTTAACTCTCTTCTCGATGATGCTAAGACTAAGTGTACGAACACTGCCGAGGAGAGAGATGTGGCCGTGGCCAAATTGAAGAGTTTGGAAGGTGAACTGGCTAGGCTAACCGCCTCGGTTGAGGACCTTACAAAGCGGGTAGATACATCTAAGATGAAGTTGCAGAAGCAACTGAGGCGGTGAAGAGACGTTTTGCTGAGGGAAAGGCTGAGGGGAAGAAGGAAGCCAAAGCCGAGGCTGCAGCAGTTGCAGAGATTATTGAGGAGTTCAAGGCTTCTCCGGAGCTCATCGACATTCGTACCAAGGATTTTCAATCCGCCGGTCAACAAATCGTCGATTTGATAAAACAAGAGCATCCTGAGTGGGACTTAGGCTTTCTTTATGATGCTCCTCCTCCTGCTGGTGATGCCAACTCTTCCCCGCCTGGTGATGACTCGGCAGTTGGCGGCGAGGCCTGAAGATTTTTTTTTATATAGCTGTCTGTAACTTATATGACATTGGTTTGAACCTCTTTTTATTTCATTTGTGTTTTATGAAAAGACAGTAGATTTCATACCTTGCATATTGTTTATTATGCATTCGCCTCTCCTTCTTGAAGGAGTCGTTGTTGATTTTACCCCTTGGGGTCGTTTGTCTTTAGAAAATTTCATAAAATTTTCTAAGTTTTTCTTCGCCTTTCTTCCTTGGAAGAGTCGGGGTTACCTCTCGCCCCTTGGGGTCGTCGCCTTAGAAAATTTCGTAAAATTTTTTAAGTTTTTCCTCGCCTTTCTTCCTTGGAAGAGTCGGCGTTGGCTTTTGCCCATTGGGGTCGTCGCCTTTAGAGAATTTCATAAAATTTTCTAAGTTTTTCCTTGCCTTTCTTCCTTGGAAGAGTTGGCGTTAGTTTTTGCCCTTTGGGGTCGTCGCCTTAGAAAATTTCGTAAAATTTTCTAAGTTTTTTTGCCGGTGATCCGTAGATCCCTTATCGCCCCCCTTGTCTGTTTAATATACCTTAGTTTGTTAAGTAGACAAGTTTATTCGAGGGGTGAATTCTTCTTACTTTTAGACAATATTACTATAAATTCATAATTTATTTAAATTGCTAAAAATGTAACTAAGATGCGTTTAAAAAACTACATACATTATTGGTAGTACAGCTTTAACTGTTCTGCATTCCATGGATGCTGAATCTTTTTGCCGGAGAGGCTTTCCAAGATGTAGGTGCCGGGCCACAATACTTCTCTTATTCGGTAGGGTCCTTCCCAAGTTGGGCCCAGAAGACCAGTATTTTTGGGTTTTGTACTCTATGTTACCCTTTTTAATACTAGGTCTCCTGGGGCGAACCTTCGTTTTTTGACTTTTTTGTTATAATATCGGGCTGCCCTCTGCTGGTAGGCGGTGAGGCGTAACTGGGAGTCGAGCCTTTTTCCTTCTAATAAGCCGAGTTCTCCATTCATGCCTTCCATATTACTATCGTCGTTGTAGACCACAGTTCTTAGAGTCGGCGTCTCAATTTCTATGAGCAGTACTGCCTCGACGCCATATGCCATGGAGAAGGGCGTTTCGCCCGTGGTGCTTCAGCTTGTCGTTCTGTATGCCCACAAGATCTTGGGGAGTTCCTCAGCCCATTTTCCCTTTAGATCGTCGAGCTTCTTCTTCAGGGTATACTTTAATATTTTATTGACTGCTTCGACTTGCCCGTTAGATTGTGGGTGTATCGGCACCGAGAAATCCTTTCGAATGCCCAAGTTGTCGCAGAATCTTCGTGTTGAGGCATTATCGAATTGTTTCCCATTGTCTGACACTATCGAGTGGGGGACCCCGAGCCTGCACACAATGTCATTCCACATGAAGTTGGTGTAGGCTGCTTCCGTGGTTGTAGTCAGAGCCTTTGCCTCTGCCCATTTTGTGTAGTAATCTACCGCGACGATGGCAAATTTAAAGCCCCCAGGTGCAAGGTGCAATGGCCCGATTAGGTCAACCCCCCACTTGGCGAAGGGCCATGGACTGAGAATGGAGGTTAAATTTTCTAGGGGTGTTCTAGGAATTGTGGCGTACCTTTGGCACTTATCGTAACGTCGGGCGTATTGGAAAGCGTCCTTTTTTAGCGTGGGCCAGTAGTATCCTTGCCTAAAAACCTTAAGAGCTAAAGACTGCCCCCTAGTATGATTATTGCAGACTCCTTCATGGATTTCTCGGAGGACCCTCTGGGCTTCTCCATCATCCAGGCACCGTTGTAGTGGTGTCGAATAGCATCGTCGGTAAAGCAAACCGTCGTACAATAAGTACCTGGCGGCTCTATACCTGATCTGTCTGGCTTCGTCTTTATTATTTGACAGTTGTGCATCCATTAGGTATTAGATGAGTGGGGTCATCCAATTTTCACCTATTTGGACGATTAGTGCCTCAGCTACTTCCTCAATGGTCGGCCGCTCTAGTTCCTCGATAGGAACGACCCCTAGCGCGTTAGAATCTTTCGAAGATGCAAGCTTTGATAGAACGTCGGCGTTTGCATTTTTAACTCGTGGTATTTGAAGTATCTCGTAGTTTTTAAACTTGACGAGTTCTTCCTTTACTTTCCTCAAGTACGCACTCATTTTCTCGCCACGCACTTGGAATTATTCTTTCACTTGACCAACGACCAGTTGAGAGTCACTGAATATGCTGAGCCTCTCAATCTTTAGGTGACTGGCCAATCGCAACCCTGTAATTAGCGCCTCATATTCTGCCTCGTTGTTCGATGCTTTGAATTTAAATCGAACCGCCGAGGTGATCTTGTGGCCTTCTGGATTGATTAACAAGACGCCGGCTCCTGACCCGTTATCGCTCGACACTCCATCCACGTAGAGCTTCCATTCTATATTCTCGACTTCTTCTGGTGCGGCGGGGGTTGGTCTATGGGAGAATTCGGCCAGAAAGTCAGCCAGCGCTTGGCCCTTGATCGCTGTTCTCGGTACATACTTAATGTCGAACTGACTTAACTCTACCGACCATTTGAGAAGTCGAACAGAAGTTTCGAGCTTTTGTAGCGCTTGTCTCAACGGATGGTTTGTGAGAACCCGTATTGTGTGAGATTGGAAATAGTGCCGAAGCTTCCTTGAAGCTACCATCAGGGCAAGGGCCAAGCATTCCATTTCGGTATATCTT
>NW_010363544.1:14624-15218 GCF_000414095.1 Morus notabilis | reverse complement strand
GTTTCTTAAAACACTCGAATTTCCACAAACACCAACGCATGCACGATGTGGAATTTTTGGAGAAAAATATTTGCTCTCTTTTTTCCCTCTATGAATTTCGGCCACCAAACAATTTTGGGCAGAAAAAATGTTTCAAAAATTGTGTCCATAATTTTCTATCATTCTCATATTTAAAGAGTAGAAGTCAAACTTCAAAACAGAATCAAATCCCTATCTCTAATTTTGAATTTTGAACAAAAAATCCCTTCCCCTTATCTCCAAGGTGGCCGGCCACACTGTTAGGGTTTTACCCTATGTGTGGCACCAATAGCAGATAGGGTAGGAAGAGAAAATATCTTTTATCCTGTAGTCCAATTTTAATTCAAATTCAAATTCGAATTTAAGTCAAACTTAAATTAATTTGAATTCTAAATTAAACAACGTATCAAATAAGTTTAAATGGATAAATCTAGATGTGTTCAAATTCAAATTTAAATAATCACATTATTTAAATAATAATTAATTCTCAATTAATTATTTTTCGAGTATTCAATTTTAGAATTCCGTAATTCTAAAATTCCCATTTTACCCTTTGTGTCTGGTAGAATTACAAGG
>NW_010363544.1:8541-13798 GCF_000414095.1 Morus notabilis | reverse complement strand
AATCACGGAATTTTCATTTGATATTCATAAAATATTCATAAATATATGCACATAAAATGATGAATAAACTCTTTTATTAATTAAATAATAAATATCCTATTACATCTCATGCTTCTAGGACATTATTACCAACATCTTTTGCTTACATAGTAAATTGGCAACTGTACCCTTTCTTCTTCCCTTATTAGTACGGAGCTTACGGCGTGTTAGGACACGGAGAGGTAAAGGCTAAGCTCCTCATCGGGGTTGGGTTTTGACAGGACTGGGGGCTTGCCCATATTCTCTTTCAATTTCTAGAAAGCCTCTTCACATTGTGGTGTCCACTCAAAACGCCCACTTCCTTTCAATGCATCGAAGAAGGGGACGCACTTGTCTGTTGCCTTTGATATAAATCTGTTTAAGGCGGCGATGCATCCTGTCAACCTCTGTACCTCTTTTGGTTTAGTCGGGGACCGAATATCCTGCAAGGCTTTAATCTTTTCAGGGTTAGCTTCTATCCCCCGGTTGCTGACCATGAAACCAAGGAACTAACCTGACCCAACTCCAAAGGCGCATTTTTAGGGATTTAGTTTCATGTGGTATTTTCTTAATACACCAAACATTTCACCCAGGTGGTCGACGTGTTGGTTGGCCCAGGCACTTTTCACAAGCATGTCGTCGACTTCCATTGATTTGCCGAGCTATTGAGCGAACATCTTATTCACGAGCCTTTGGTAGGTAGCCCCTGCATTCTTTAAGCCAAAAGGCATTACCTTGTAGCAGTAGAGGCCCCTGTCGGTTATGAAGGATGTATGCTCCTCATCGGCTGGATGCATGGGGATCTGGTTGTACCCGGAGTAGGCATCCATGAAACTCAGTATTTCGTGCCCTGCTGTGGCGTCGACCATCTGGTCTATTCAAGGGAATGGAAAGCCGTCCTTCGGGCAGGCTTTGTTGAGATCGCTGAAGTCGATGCATGTCCTCCAGCTCCCGTTAGGCTTAACCACCAAAATGGGGTTCGAGACCCATCGCGGGTAATGGGCCTCCCTGATGAACCCATTGTTGATCAACTTGTCGACCTCCTCTTTCAGCGCCTCATACCTCTCTGGGTTCATTGGTCGACGCTTCTGGCGCTTGGGAGGATATGAGGGGTCAACGTTCAGGGCGTGACATATAATCTTGGCGTCGATCCCTTCCATGTCGACATGGTTCTAGGTGAAGACGTCTAAGTTCTTTTTGAGGAAGTCTTCAACCTCAATCTTGAGTGAGGGGGCTAAGCCTGAGCCCACTTTTAGTACTTTAGTTGGCTCACCTTCATCAACTCGGATTTCCACCAATTGCTCGATGGGTTGGGACCAGGTGACCTCCTCTTGAACCCTGGGATCTATGTCTTCAACAGTATTTTGATAGACCATCATGGCCTCCTTTCGCCTTGGCTGGTCGTATCCACGGAGGGCATCGGAGTATGTAACCCTAGCTTCATACTAGTTACTATTCATCTCACCTACGCCGTTTGGGGTAGGAAACTTGACCTTCTAGTGGTAGACGGAGGTGATTGCCCTCAGCGCCTGAAAGGTCAGTCTCCCGATTACGGCATTGTACTGAGAGCCCCCCTTTATTACCATAAAGTTTACCATTGTCGTGGTCTGTCGGGGTTTTTCTCCGGCGGTTATGGTCAACCGAATAGTCCCTTGAGGGATGACGGAGTCCCTGGTGAAACCGTATAATGGCCTAGAGGTCTTCTCCAACTGCTCATTTCGGATCCCTATCTTTTCCAAGCAGTCGGAGTAAAGGAGGTCTACCGAGCTCCCATTGTCTACCAGGATTCAGCATACAGTGTGGTTCCCAATCATGGCTTCCACTACTAATGCATCGTTGCGGGGGAAGTGAACTCTGCTGGCGTCGTCCTCATTAAACGCCACGTCGGCTATATCGTGGGGTTTTTGCAGCGGGGACACTCCAGAATCTTTCTTGGTAAACCCCTCTGGCCTCGTGGGCGTAATCCTTCTGGGATCTCTTTGAGTCTCCTCCTATATAGGGGCCGCCGAGGATAGTTCGTATGACGCCGATAGGTTCTTGGTCCTCGGGACGTTGGTTCTCCTCTCGGCGTCGACCGTCATTCTGCCCGTTGCCATCGTTTTGAGGTCTTCACTCAGCTTTGAATTCCTGTAGCCTCCCCTCGCAAATTAGTCTCTTAATTTCATCCTTGAGGTCAGCGCAATCATTGGTGTGGTGGCTGACATCGCCGTGGAACCTGCAGAATTTGTTCTGGTTCCTTCGGCTGGGATCTGTCCTCATTGGCTCTGGGCGGCACAGCAGATTTCAGCGGCCGACCTGATTGAAGACCTCCTCGACTCCTACTGTTAGTTCGTGGTAGGAATCGTACATTTGAAACAGCCGAGGCTTACGGTTCTCTTCTTACCTTGGCTTCTTAGCTTCTGGAGCGCTCGACGTCGCAACTGGCTGCTTGTCTCCACTTCCTCCACCTCGACGCTTCTTCCCATCCTGCTTTGCTGGCGTTGACCCTTGCTTGGTCCCTTTGTTCTTGTTGGACCTGTGCTCAGGGTCGTTTGCGTCTGCCTCCTCAGTGTTGATGTAGCCTTGTGCTCGCGCAAGAAATTCCTTGTAGCTGGACGGGGGCTTTCGGTTCAGCTCTCTTTTGAATGGGGTAATTTTATTCATACTAGATAATGCCCCCATCAAGGCCTCTCTGTCAGTTATATTCATCGTGGCGGTGACAACTTTCCCATACCTCGCAAGCCATTCTCTTAATGACTCGTTCGCCTTTTGGTATATTGTCGTCAGGTTCTGCTTCGGGGGGACATATTTTTTAACCCCTATGAATTGGAGGGAAAATGATTCCTTCAACTCATCCCAGCTTGAGATAGAGTTTGGCCTCAGCGTCTGAAACCATCTTCAGGCAGAGTCCGTTAAATGGTTTCGGAAGGCTCGGCACATAATTTCCTCGGGATACCCGTGTAAGAGCATGTGCCATGTGTACATTTCTAAATGATCGTCGGGATCGACAGCGACCTATATTTGTCGAGGAAAGGTGGCGCCATTATCTCTTCGGTAAATGGGTGGTCATGTGTGTGGCTAGGTGTGATGTCGACGTTTACCACCTCAGCCACTCGTCCTATGCTCTTCTTCAAGCCTACTACATCCCCCGTGAGTTTTTGCTCTAGGCTGGCCATGCGCTCCATGATGGCGCGCGCCTCCTCTATTAAGATGGCCGAGCCAGCTACTCTCGACGCCTCTGCCCTTTGACCGTTGGGTCCGCCTCTTGCCTGCCCGCCCGCCTGTACTGACCCTGAGTCTCCCGGTGGGTTTCTTCTTGGGTTCTGGGGTAGTACCTCAGGGTTTTCCCGGACTCTTGGTATCGGGTCCTCGGGAGCCCAGAGTGCGGATGCCCTTAAACGGCCGCCGGAGGATTGGGAAGGTCGGGGCCTAGGCTGGCCCCTTTTATTATTACTATCTTCTAAGATATGTGGGCGGTCACCAGGGTTGGGGTTTTCAGCCATGGCAGGTCCCAGCGGCCTCGGGGCGTCTTCTAAAGGTGGCATAGAGTTTCTTCCATCCAAGCGTTCGACCACGGTCATTAGTCCACGTACTAGATCGGTTAGAGTGGCTAGTTGGGCCTGCATCTGCACAGGATCCGACCGCGGCACGTCTGGGGGCGGGACCTCGTTTCTGACCGGGGGTGGAACCTCCTCCACCCCGTCATTCACTGGATGAGTGGCGGTCTCGTCCATTTGGCTGCCTTTGTTGTTGGCCTCAATTCTTCTTCTTGGAGGCATGTTTACTGACTATGTTTGTTGTTGTTGGGGGTCAAACGCGTTCGGTCCCCAGTGGAGTCGCTAATTATTGACGGTGAATTTTCGCCAACAAAGACAGGCCGGTTTACCTCTGGGTTTCCCGTTGGATTACCGGCTCAAATATAGGTTATATGTAGGAGTTTGATGTACTTGTGGTATTTTTTGTGTAGTGAGCAATATAAGAAAAAATACTTAAAGTAGAAAAATGCACAAGGCTTATAGTGGTTCACTCTTATAAAATGAATAGCTACATCCACTGTATTTTTTTTATTTCTTTTGAGATTGTTACAATTTACAAATTGCTCTCCCATTCTTTTTTCTCTAAAAAAGCAACCTCTTTTCCGTATGAGGTTTCTCTCCTTTTATAGCCGAGCTTCCTTCATCGTGTTAGCGTTTATGCCCTTGGGAATAAATGTAACAATATTCTTTGAGATATTTTGACTATTAATAAAGATTTGTTTATTTTATATATCTATGAATTGTCCTCTTTATGTTCATAATAGTTGAATGTATGATAAGCAAACTGAAAGTCTGAGACTGTCATTCTAAATCTTTAGGTCATGCATGTAATGTGAAGAACATGCGGAAGACAAGAATCTAAAGATGATAGTCTAAATCTTATGATCCACAATCGAGGGAATAAAGTTAGGCGCTTTATTCATGTTAAGATTGTTATGTTGTCTACTTCCTAACGGAGACGGCTTGTCTTGGTCGTCGGAGGTGGGACTCCATGGGTGGAGACATTGATATAGTTTCTAATGGTGAAATCTATATTGGATCGGACCAAAGTTGAATTGTTTTAATTAATAATTCTGTTAGAATAAAATAATTCACTTTTGACGAATTATATGTTGTCATCTTAATCCTGAGATGGATGATGAACCTGTATACTGGACTTGTATCCTTTGATGTACTAAAGGGAGACATCCTGACATTATGTAAAGGAACGCTTGCCGGTACATTGGGGGTATGACTCGTGTATGCGTAGATTCGTTATTCATAGATAGTGGAATCCATAGCTCCTATAAAGAGTCAATGATATCCTCTTATGCATTATCAGTGGATTGGAAAATATGAGCACTCAGCCATTGGACTACTCTGTGTTATCTAATGGTTTACTATTTGTAATGATACAAATAGTATTTTTCCGATGGTATGATAATGGAACATAAGATAAATGTAATCGGGAAGGTAAAACAGAACTTGACCTCAAGTCGATTATGGATATCCTATGGGGATGATACACTAATATATTGAGTCATGGACTAGAGCTAATCAGAGCTTTGTAAATACGCTATATAAATCGAGAGTGCAGCTCTAGGCTTTTAGTGGAATAGCGCTAGAGTTTTATAATCATGAAACGGACTTGTTGGTTTACAAGTAGCGTTGTGATTATAGGAGCTTGATTTATATATGTCCATCCGGTCCCTTTACTAGCTCACATAATTTCCTGTAACGATACG
>NW_010363544.1:1565-7856 GCF_000414095.1 Morus notabilis | reverse complement strand
GCCCCACGTTCTATTGCTTTTTTGCCAGCGGGGGGGGGGGGGGGGGGGGGGGGTTTCTCCCGTAGGCTGAAAAAGCACTCAAGTGGTCTGCCTTTCTAGGCCCAGCCCGTAGCCCACTAATCACTTTTTGCGCACTGTTCACTCAACCAATTAGTCTCCCATTATGGCTCTGTGCACAGCTGTAACCTTTTTCTGTCCCCCGTAGGGGCGGTTTAAGGCTTTGCATTTAATGCCTGTACTGCAGACACCCCTCATTACTGTACGCAACTCGCCACGTCAGGCTTTACCCTAAGGAGCATTCCCCACGTCGCCAGTGTTGTTTAGCCCAATTGTTCTTCTTGGCGGTGGATTTTATGACGAGGGATTTCTATGTTATAAGGTCGACGGTACGACCCGTCGACGCCAGATGAGATCGACGCCCTAAGTTGGGCTTCTTACTCGGGCTCTTGACGACGGAGTGGAAGGGAGTCCCAGATGTCGAGGGTTGTTGCTTTGCGAGGAGAGGTTAAGGCCACGTGTCATATTGTCCTTCCTCCACGTGTCCTCCATATTTTCCCCCATAACATACCCTATTAAAATTTTTCATCACCATTGTGTTTTTATTAAAATACTATGTAAATACAAATTTAAGTTTTGACTCATCCAAACACAAACTCAAATAGATTCTCAATTCAAATCATAACTAAAATGTGCACATCCAAACACAAACTCAAGTGACAACTTCAACTCAAGTTATAACTTAAACTCAACTTAAGATCATCACTCAAGTCAGTCTAACTCAAAAATGTAAAAGAAAAACCCCTAAAACTCTATAAGTTTCGAGACAAATGTGCAAAATGGACCCGTTTGGCAGAGCTTTTGCTTTTACTTTTAGTAAGTAAAAGAAGAAAAGTAAAAGTTGTGATTTTTCTGTAAGTGTTTGGAATAAAAGAACTTAATGGATCAAAATAATTTTTAAATTCTCTAAATAGTAATAAAAATGTTAGAATCAAATTTATAATGTCTTAATAAAATTTTGGTACAAGTTTTAAAATATATTCAAAAATACCTTTTTAAGAAACTACATTTCATGAATTGACTAAAAGCTCTTTTGAAAAATTAAAGTATTTATGAAAAATTATCTAAGGAGTTGTTTGGTTGGAGGATTCGTACCCCGATTCGAATCATAGTTCGTGGTTCGCTACAGTGTTTTCTCTCACAAAAAATATACGTAAATCGAAAATAGTTCCAATCTCATGATTCTAATCCATGAACCAAATATCTCATAAATACTTTAGAAGTAGGGTCAGCATCAGAAAGCTAAAAACAACTTTTAAAAAGCTTTTTTAAATATAACCACGCTAAAAAATAAATAAAAAAAATCTTAAATGTTAAAATGAACATATCTAAAAACTCTAGTCAAGATTTAAAAATCAGAAGACACTTCGCCGTCAAAATTGAAAGGCTATGTGAAGACCAGCTAGACCCTGACGCACAGGATCCTTGCCTGTCTATGAGGAAAAAAAAAGGGCACTTTGTATAAATAGACTAAGTAAAATGTGTTTTTAAGTAAATAAACCACAAAAAAAAATAAATTAGGTAAATAACCCAACTTCCACATCAGCATTCCACGTCATCAATTATGCTTTTAGGGTTATCTTTCTCCAACTCCTCTTCCATTTCACGCCATTTTCTTCTCCTAACCGCCTTCAATTTCTCCTCTCTTTTTCTCAAGTGATCGTCGTCGCATAACCTCATTAACATTATTATCTTGCCCATTCAACGTTTTTTTCTCGTCCAAAACGAAGTTTGAAGAAGAGCTACTAAGTAAGTCTTTCATTTTCTATATCTCTCATGGTGTTTTTCGTTGTTGTTCATATGTTTTTAAGATGAGAATGTAGTTAAAAATGTTAAAAATTCATTAAAATAGTAATTTTACATGTTAAAAAACTAGTTTACATTGTCTGATATGATGAAGATCTGTTGGGTTTAGAAAAAAGAATGTTTGTTCTTGGTCGGTTTGTGGTCTATTCTTGGTCTGTTCTTATAACATGGTCGGTTCGTGGTCTGTTCTTGGTCTGTTCTTATAACATGGTCGGTTCTTGGTCGGTTCTTGGTCTGTTCTTGGTCTGTTCTTATAACATGGTCGGTTCGTGGTCTGTTCTTGGTCTGTTCTTGGTCTGTTCTTATAACATGGTCAGTTCTTAGTCTATTCATGGTCTGTTCTTATTGCACGGTCAGTTTTTAGTCTATTCTTATTGCACAGTCGGTTCTTAGTCTGTTGTTGGTATGTTCTTGGGTTGTTCTTATTATATGGTCTGTTCATGGTCTGTTCTCATGATATGGTATGTTCTTAGTCTGTTCGTGGGATATTTGGTTTGGTTTAATGACATATTATTATCTTGATTAAATTTTTGCAGTTTTACAATCTAAATAATGGCTTAGTGGAGGATTTTTTTTGACATTGGAGGAAAATGGGACGAGACTGAAAGTTGTTGGGTGTGGCATACATACTGTAATTTAATTGGCATATATATGGATGAAAAGGATACTCTCGAAACCTTCGTTGATAAGATTTGTAGAAAATGTAGAATTGATGGACAAAAACATTCTTTGCAGCTATCGTGGGTACCGAATTTGAAACAGAAATCGTTGCCCGTTGTAATAAAATACAATGATGATTTGTTATTCTTTAGGGATATAGCCCATGAGGTACCACTACACGTGATAGTGGATGGGAAGTTTATGAATCTAGAAGAACATATTGATGGTGTCAAAATTAGGAGAAATCCTTTGCATGATGATTTTTTTTATCGTGATTTTATGGGTAATGTAGCTACAGATGAGTTTTCGACTCGTAATGATATTCCACTACAGTCACAACCACAACCAGAGTCACAGCCACAGCTGGAGCCACAACCACTTACCATTTTAGATGAAGTAGAAGTTGCTGGTCCTTTAGTTTGTATCGACAAGACTGAGTTTGGATTATCTCATGGATCTACCTTCAGTGACGGATCTAGTTTAGAAGTTGGTTAGTACTTTACAAGTAAGAATGATGTGAAGGAAAAGCTGCATTTAATAGCTTTGAAGGGGAAGTTTGAGTTTCGAACAACAAAATCAAATAAAGACGTGCTTGTAGTAGAGTGTGTGGATCCAAAATGTGTGTGGCGTATCCGAGCCTGCAAACTGAGACTATCGAACATGTTTGTAATCCGCAAGTATAATGGCTCGTTAGAAAAGCGTTCAGCGAAGCACAGGCAAGCAACGTACTCCGTTATTAGAAGTTGCGTGAAAAACCAATTTATAGGCGTCAAATAGGGTCCGGTTCCCAAATCAATTCAAAAATATGCCCGTGACGAATTCGGGACAGACTTCAGTTATTACAAAGGATGGAAGGCGTGTGAGCATGCACTTCAACTCGTAAGAGGTACGGCCGAAGAAAGCTTCACTAAGCTCCCATCATACTTTCATATGGTGTCTCTTACTAATCAAGACAGCATCACCAATATTCATTTTCATGAACATAACCATTTTATCTATCTTTTCCTAGCATATGGACCTTGTATACGAGGTTTTAGTTGCATGAGGAAAGTTATCAGTGTTGATGGAACGTGGTTGAAGGAAAAATTCAGAGGTACGTTGTTAGTTGCCACTGCACAGGATAGTGAACGTCATTGTTATCCCATCGCATGGGCCGTTGTAGACTCAGAGAATGATGCATCATGGACATGGTTCTTCTCAAACTTGAAGGAAATTATCACTGATTATGAGGAATTAGTTTTTATTTCTGATAGGAATCAAAGTATAAGTAATGCATTGTCTACAGTTTATACATTAGCACATCACGGTTGTTGCACATGGCATGTGTCTCAAAACATTAAGAGTAATTTCAGATGTAGCGGTGTTTTACCATTGTTCTTTAAAACTGCTGAGGCCTACCGCATTGATGAGTTTTCTGTCTTGTTTGATGAGTTGTCTGCAAGATATCCCAGTGTTGATAGATATCTACAGGAGCAAGTTCGTTTTGAAATGTGGTCTCGAGCTCATTTTAAAGGAAATCAATATAATATTATGACCACAAATATGTCTGAGTCAGTTAATGCAATGCTCAAAGATGTTTGAGATTACCCTGTCATTGCCCTCTTTAATTTTATACAAGCGAAGATGTCAGAGTGGTTTAATAACAGGAGGGTCGAACTAGCCGGCCAAACTGTCCTTCAACTTCTAGCCCTCTTCTCATGTTTTTTATTCTTTTTCTGGGCTGAGTACTATTTGTATTTCCTGCCTTCTTCAGCTCTCGTAAGAAGCTTTTTCCTCACTGGGTAGTGCTCTTTTTTGTTTTCTGGAGAGCAGGTATTCTGTGTATTCTCTATGTGTCAAAACAGTTTTTGTCCTCTTTTCTATATTATTGTCCGATTCTCTCTCTTCCTCTTTTTCTCCCCCTGGTGGCTGCCAACTTGTCCTAAGAAAACATTCCCTTCTAGGGCAACACAAGGGCTGAGGTGTCACTGATGATGTGCACAGTGGACCCAAATGACACCTCCTCGGCCAGCTCACACGGATTCCTTTTTGTCTATTTTCTCCAGCTAGTGCGCTGACGTCAATCAGCTGCCAGCTATTCCCAGATTGTTGCCTAAAATGCCGCAGTATTTTAGCCCAGAAATTTCCTGCAAGGTGCGCACACAGCCTTAGTCAGTTTTTCACCTCATTTTACTTCCAAATTACCAACTTTCACTTTAAGAGGAGCAGCAGTACGGAATTAAGCCAAAGTAAGTGTAAACTCTACAAATTTAAATTAAAACACACAATAAACTAGAAAAATCACTCATGGTCTCGCAATTTCAAGCTATAAAACCAATGGATAACTCTAATTTCTTAGAGTTATCAGTTGTATAAATAAATTTCTTATTATTCAGTACAATAAACTCTCCAGGTGTCTCTAACATGACAATACGTGTGAACTACGTTACAAAATTAATTACATACATAAAAAACGGGTGCGCGCGAGTGGGTGGGCACTGGCGCGCACGCGCGGGGTGGCACTAGGGACCATAACTGACTAATATAGACATAACAGACTAGAACCGACTAACATAGCAAGAACAGACCAGAACCGACCTAGAACAGACCAAGAACAGACCAAGAACAGACTCTTGTAAAAAATTAGAAAACGTACATTTTCGCATATTTTTTGGACTTTTTGGGTATTAACAAACATTTTAATTTATAAAAGAGAAAAAAAAATTGATAGAAAAGAAAAAACCTAGAACAGACCAAGAACAGACCAAGAACAGTCTCATGTAAAAAAGTTAGAAAACATACATTTTTGCATTTTTTGGGGCTTTTTGGGTATTAACAAAAATTGTATTTTATAAAAGAGAAAAAAAATGGATAGAAAAGAAAAAACCTAGAACAGACCAAGAACAGACTAATAACAGACTCTTGTAAAAAGTTAGAAAACATACATTTTTGCATTTTTTTGGGCTTTTTGGGTATTAACAAACATTGTAATTTATAAAAGAGAAAAAAATATTGGTTAGAAAAGAAAAAACCTGTAACAGACCAATAACAGACCAAGAACACACTCTAGGTTTTCTGGGTACTAGAGTTTGTTGTTGGTCTGTTATTGGTCTATTCTTGGTCTATTCTAGGTTTTTTCTTTTCTATCCATTTTTTTCTCTTTTATAAAATACAATGTTTGTTAATACCCAAAAAGTCCCAAAAAAAATGCAAAAATGTATGTTTTCTAACTTTTTACAAGAGTCTGTTCTTGATCTGTTCTTGGTATGTTCTAGGTTTTTTCTTTTCTATCCATTTTTTTTTTCTCTTTTATAAAATACAATGTTTGTTAATACCCAAAAAGCCTAAAAAAATGCAAAAATGTATGTTTTCTAACTTTTTACAAGCGTCTGTTCTTGGTCTGTTCTAGGTTTTTTCTTTTCTATCCATTTTTTTTCTCTTTTATAAAATACAATGTTTGTTAATACCCAAAAAGCCCAAAAAAATGCAAAAATGTATGTTTTCTAACTTTTTACAAGAGTCTGTTTTTGGTCTGTTCTTGGTATGTTCTTGGTCGGTTCTAGGTTTTTTCTTTTCTTTCCATTTTTTTCTTTTATAAATTAAAATGTTTGTTAATGCCCAAAAAGTCCAAAAAAAATGTAAAAATGTATGTTTTCTAATTTTTTACAAGAGTTTGTTCTTGGTCTGTTCTAGGTCGGTTCTGGTCTGTTGTTGCTATGTTAGTCAGTTCTGGTCTGTTCTTGCTATATTAGTCGGTTCTGGTCGCCAGTGCCACCCCGTATGCTCGCG
>NW_010363544.1:0-1468 GCF_000414095.1 Morus notabilis | reverse complement strand
CATGCCCATGCCCCCCGCGGGCGCGCGCCCTTGCCCCCGCGCGCGCGGGGGCCCGTGCCACCCTCTCAGCCCTCGCAACCCCTACCGTGTACTAGTGCCCCCCGATAAAACCCGAATTTGCAATGAAACACGCGTTTTGCCATCTTCGGGACTGATTCGAAGTTTTCCAAAAAAAAAACATACATTATTGTGTAAAAATTTGGGCAGCATTTCTCAATAAATATAAGCTTCCCCAGAGCCAAAATAACCTGTTCAAATATGATAATTATAATTGCATTGCAATGGCAATAATAAACATATTGCAACACCAATAATGTTGTGTATCCATCTTACAACAAGCAAAACAAGCAACATTTCATATACTAGTACTCACGGGCCTCTTCAGCTTGTATTCGCTCCAAATTCTGACCGCAAGTTCCAACCGATAAGCTTCTACTTGTTCTTCAGTGAGGTCTTCTAACGAGATTCTGCGGACAAGGTATTCGATAAATTTGTATGTGAAAAGTCCGCAGTCACCTGATCTAAGGTTGTGGACCAACCACTTGGGACGAATGATTAGCCACGCACAGTCAAGTTTATCGCCCAGATGGTTGAATAAACCTGTGTACTTCAAGAACTTGGGCATCATGACAGCGATTGGCTCCACTTGTCTCTGCATCTGTTGATCTCTGTACATCATAACAGCTGAGTCATACACCTTTATGTTGAATTCAGATAAATCAACATAAAGCGCAACCCATTGCTTCCTCTCAATGTTAAGAGGCATAGTGAAGCCCTACGCGCCATCCCATTTTTGGCCAATTATGCGCTTTGTTCCACATACATATTCATCTAGGTCGTTGTCAAATGTATACGTTGCCAATTTCTTTTTATTGGTGAAGAATCACGCTCTCAACTTTTGGCAAAATACATTATCTAGGACGACAATATTGTTATTGAATTGCCCTTCGGGTGCCCTTGACATTCTAATCGATAGAAGACCCCATGCCTCGTCAATTTGCTGTTAGTCATAAAAAATAAATTCAGTATAATGCTAATGGTATAAAAAATAAGACTATAAATTTAGAAAATATGTTGTGATTACTTACATCATTGAACAGCCATTCACCTGGCTTCAAGATGATCCGGAAGAAGTCCTTTCTCCAATCTCTAAAACCGCACTCAATCAGCTCAGAGTCCGTTCTGGAATCAGCAATCCACTTGTTGAAGGCCTCGACAGTATCGTTAAAGGTCCACATCTTCTTCCTCACGTTACGCAGGGGATCTGTGTAAGGTGACTCAATATACTTGCTGGGCCTCTTAAGTCACTTTTCATTCTTCGATTCAGACTCTGGCTCTGAATGAACCTATTGCTCAAGTTGATCCTCAGGCTCAGGCTGAACTTGAGGCTCATGTTGTTCCTCAGGCTCAGGCTGAACTTGAGGCTCAAGTTCTGCCTCAGGCTCAAGCTGAACCTGAGGCTTAAGTT
>NW_010363543.1:424-867 GCF_000414095.1 Morus notabilis | reverse complement strand
ATCCGTCAGATTCTGCGCGCCCTTCAACCGCCCCGGGAAGGGCGACAAACTTTTGTGTCGTAACCGGGCCCATCGGCCGTTGGATCGAAGCGTTCTTCGCGATGTACGACTAGCACGGGAACGGTGACAACTTTTGGTGTCGTAACGGGGCCCGTCAACCGTTATATCGAAGCTCTCTTCGTGATCTACAACTGGCACGGGAACGGCATCAACTATTGGTGTCGTAATGGGGCCCGTCAGCCGTTATACCAAAGCTCTCTTCGTGCTCCACAGCCTCCAGGGGAAAGGTGACAACTTTTGGTGTCAAAACGGGGCCCATAAGCCGTTAGATCGAAGCTCTCTTCGCGATCTACAACTTGCATGGGAAAGGTGACATCTTGTGTTGTCGAAACGGGGCCCATCATCAGTCAGATCGAAGCTTTCTTCGTGCTCTACAACCGCGA
>NW_010363543.1:0-150 GCF_000414095.1 Morus notabilis | reverse complement strand
TCCACCAGCCACGGGATCGGCGACAAGTTTTGGTGTCGTAACGGGGCCCGTCAGCCGTTATATCGATTCTCTCTTCGTAATCTACGACTCGCACGAGAATTGTGACAACTTTTGGTGTCCTAACGGGGCCCAAAATCCGTCAGATCGAAG
>NW_010363542.1:0-730 GCF_000414095.1 Morus notabilis | reverse complement strand
TAGGGTTCAGGGTTCACGGATCAGGGTTCAGGGCTCAGGGCTCAGGGTTTAGGGCTCTCGGCCCAGGGTTCAAGGTTCAGGGTTCAGTGTTCAGGGTTCAGGGCTTAGGGCCAAGGCTCAGGGCTAAGGGCTCAGGGTTTAGGGTTCAGGGTTCACGGTTCAGCGTTCACTTTTCAGGGTTCAGGGTTCAGGGTTCAGGGTTCAGGGTTCGGGGTTAAGGGTTCAGGGTTAAGGGTTAAGGGTTTGGGGTTTGGGGTTTGGGGTTCACGGTTTAGGGTTTAGGGTTCAGGGCTCAGGGTTCAGGCCTTAGGGCTCAGGCCTTAGGGTTCAGGGTTTAGGGTTGAGGCTTTACGGATTAGGGTTTGGGGTTCAAAGTTCAGGGTTCAGGGTTCAGGGTTCGGCATTCGGGGTTCGGTTGTCCGGGTTCAGGGTTCGGGATTCATGGTTCACGGTTCAGGGTTCAAGGTTCGTGGTTCAGGGTTCAGGGTTTAGGGTTCAGGGTTCAGGGTTCACGGTTCAAGGTACAGTGTTCAGGGTTTAGGGTTCTGGGTTTAAGGTTCAGCGTTCTGGGTTCAGGGTTGGGGGTTTAAGGGGTTTAGGGTTTAGGGTTCGGGGTTTGGGGTTTGGGGTTTTGGGTTCTGGGTTCGGGGTTCGAGGTTCAGGGTTCAGGGTTCGTGGTTCGAGGTTCAGGGTTCAGTGTTTTGGGTTTAGGGTTTAGGGTTTAGGGTTT
>NW_010363541.1:649-905 GCF_000414095.1 Morus notabilis | reverse complement strand
CCCCAAAAGATGTCGCCGTTCCCGTGGCGGTTGTAAAGCACAAACAGAAAATAGATCTATCGGTTGATGGGGGCCGTTACACGACAAAAGTTTTGTGCGTTCCTTTGGCCATTCTAGATTACAAAGAGAGGTTCGATCTAACGGCTAATGGGGCCCGTTACGACACAAAAAATTGTCACGGTTTCATGGCGGTTGTAGAGGGCGAAGAGAGCTTTGATCTGACGGATTGTGGGCCTCGTTACAACACCAAATGTTT
>NW_010363541.1:348-637 GCF_000414095.1 Morus notabilis | reverse complement strand
CGTGCCATTCGTAGATCGCGATGAGAGCTTCGATCTAACGGCTGATGGGCCTCATTACGACACCAAAAGTTTTGCCGTTCCCGTGGTAGTTGTAGATCACGAAGAGAGCTTTGATCAAACCGCTAATGGGCCCCATTTCAACATGAAAAGTTGTCACCGTTCCCTTGGCGGTTGTACGGCGCGAAGAGAGCTTTGATCTAACGCCCGATGGGCCCCGTTAGGACACCAAAACTTTACGCTGAAAACGTGGCAGCTGTAGATCACGAAGAGAGGTTTGATCTAACGGCTG
>NW_010363541.1:0-326 GCF_000414095.1 Morus notabilis | reverse complement strand
TCGCCGTTCCCGTGGCAGTCGTAGATCGCGAAGAGAGCATCGATCTAAGGGCTGATGGGCCCCATTACGACACCAAAAGTTGTCATCGTTCCCGTGCCATTCGTAGATCGCGAAGAGAGCTTCTTTAATCTAATGGTTGATGGGCCCCGTTACGACACCAACATTTGTCGCCCTTCCCAGGGCGGTTGTAGAGCGCGAAGAGAGCTTCGATCTAACGGCTGATGGGCCCCGTTTCGACACCAAATGTTGTTACCATTCTAGTGGCGGTGGTATAGCACAAAGAGAGCTTCGATATAACCTCTGATGGGCCGGCACCGTTACGACAC
>NW_010363540.1:369-588 GCF_000414095.1 Morus notabilis | reverse complement strand
CCACCACCACTGGAATGGCGACAACATTTGGTGTTGAAACGACGACCATCAGCCATTAGATTGAAGCTCTCTTCGTACTCTACAACCACCCCAGGAAGGGCGACAAATTTTGGTGTCGTAATGGGGCCCACAGCCGTTAGATAGAAGAAGCACTCTTCACGATCTACGAATGGCACGGGAACGAAGACAACTTTTGGTGTCGTAATGGGGCCCATCAGC
>NW_010363540.1:0-246 GCF_000414095.1 Morus notabilis | reverse complement strand
GGAACGATGGCAACTTTTGGTATTGAAATGGGGCCCATCAGCTGTTTGATCGAAGCTCTCTTCGTGATCTACAACTGCCACGGGAACGGCGAAACTTTTGGTGTCGTAACGGGGCCCATTACAACACAAAAAATTCTCACGGTTTCGTGGCGGTTGTAGAGGACGAAGAAAGCTTTGATCTGACGAATTGTGGGCCCCATTATGACACCAAATGTTTTCACCGTTCCCGTGCCATTCGTAGATCGC
>NW_010363539.1:0-3101 GCF_000414095.1 Morus notabilis | reverse complement strand
AGGGTCTAGGGTATAAGGTCTAGGGTTTAGGGTATAGGGTTTAGGGTTTCGGGTTTAGGGTTTGGGGTTTGGGGTTTACAGTTTGGAGTTTAGGGTTTAGTGTTTAGGGGTTAGGGTTCAGGGTTCAGGGCTCAGGGCTCAGTGCTTATTGCTCAGGGCTCAGGGTTCAGGGTTCAGGGTTCAGGGATCAGGGTTCAGGGTTCAGGGTTCAGGATTCAGGGTTTAGGGTTTGGGGTTGGGGGTTTGTGGTTTGAGGTTTACAGTTTACAGTTCAGGGTTCAGGGTTCAGGGTTTATGGTTCAGGGCTCGGGGCTCAGGGTTCAGGGTTCGGGGTTCGTTGTTCGGTGTTCGGGTTTCTGGATTCGGGGATCGGGGTTCGGGGTCCGGGTCCAGGTTCGGGGTTCGGGGTTTCGACTTTAGGGTTTAGGGTCTAGGGTTTAGGGTTTAGGGTTTGGGGTTTGGGGTTTTTGGTTTAGGGTTTACGGTTTAGAGTTTAGGGTTTGGGGTTTGGGGTTTTTGGTTTAGGGTTTACGGTTTAGAGTTTAGGGTTTGGGGTTTGGGGTTTACGGTTCACGGTTTAGGGTTCAGGGTTCAGGGTTTATGGTTCAGGGCTCGGGGCTCAGGGTTCAGGGTTCGGGGTTCGTTGTTCGGTGTTCGGGTTTCTGGATTCGGGGATCGGGGTTCGGGGTCCGGGTCCAGGTTCGGGGTTCGGGGTTTCGACTTTAGGGTTTAGGGTCTAGGGTTTAGGGTTTGTGGTTTGAGGTTTACAGTTTACAGTTCAGGGTTCAGGGTTTATGGTTCAGGGCTCGGGGCTCAGGGTTCAGGGTTCGGGGTTCGTTGTTCGGTGTTCGGGTTTCTGGATTCGGGGATCGGGGTTCGGGGTCCGGGTCCAGGTTCGGGGTTCGGGGTTTCGACTTTAGGGTTTAGGGTCTAGGGTTTAGGGTTTGTGGTTTGAGGTTTACAGTTTACAGTTCAGGGTTCAGGGTTTATGGTTCAGGGCTCGGGGCTCAGGGTTCAGGGTTCGGGGTTCGTTGTTCGGTGTTCGGGTTTCTGGATTCGGGGATCGGGGTTCGGGGTCCGGGTCCAGGTTCGGGGTTCGGGGTTTCGACTTTAGGGTTTAGGGTCTAGGGTTTAGGGTTTGTGGTTTGAGGTTTACAGTTTACAGTTCAGGGTTCAGGGTTTATGGTTCAGGGCTCGGGGCTCAGGGTTCAGGGTTCGGGGTTCGTTGTTCGGTGTTCGGGTTTCTGGATTCGGGGATCGGGGTTCGGGGTCCGGGTCCAGGTTCGGGGTTCGGGGTTTCGACTTTAGGGTTTAGGGTCTAGGGTTTAGGGTTTGTGGTTTGAGGTTTACAGTTTACAGTTCAGGGTTCAGGGTTTATGGTTCAGGGCTCGGGGCTCAGGGTTCAGGGTTCGGGGTTCGTTGTTCGGTGTTCGGGTTTCTGGATTCGGGGATCGGGGTTCGGGGTCCGGGTCCAGGTTCGGGGTTCGGGGTTTCGACTTTAGGGTTTAGGGTCTAGGGTTTAGGGTTTGTGGTTTGAGGTTTACAGTTTACAGTTCAGGGTTCAGGGTTCACAGTTCATGGTTCACGGTTCACGGTTCAGGGCTTAGGGTTCAGGGTTTTCGGGTTTAGGGTTTGGGGATTGGGGTTTGGGGTTTGGGGTTTGGGGTTTTTGGTTTAGGGTTTACGGTTTAGAGTTTAGGGTTTGGGGTTTAGGTTTTAGGGTTTGGGGTTTGGAGTTTGGTGTTTGGGGTTTAGGGTTTGGGGTTTGGGGTTTAGGGTTTAAGGTTTAGGGTTTAGGGTTCAGGGCTTAGTGTTGTGGTTTAGGGTTCAGGGCTCGGGGTTCAGGGCTCGGGGCTCAGGGCTCGGGGTTCGGTGTTCGGGGTTCGGGGTTCTGGGTTCGGGGTTCGGGGTTCACGGTTCACGGTTCAGGGTTCAGGGTTCAGGGTTCAGCGTTCCGGGTTCAAGGTTCAGGGTTCAAGGTCAGGGTTCACGGTTCAGGGTTTAGGGCTCAGGGCTCAGGGCTCAGGGTTCAGGGCTCAGGCCTTAGGGCTCAGGGCTCAGCGTTCAGGGTTCAGGGTTCAAGGTTCAGGGTTCAGGGTTCAGGGTTCAGGGTTTAGGGTTCAGGGTTCAGGGTTCAGGGATCAGGGTTGGGGGTTTGGGGGTTAAGCGGTTTAGGGCATTTAGGGCTTAAGGTATAGGGTTTAGGGTTCGGGGTTGAGGGTTCTGGGTTCGAGGTTCGGGGATCGGGGTTCGGGGTTCGAGGTTCGGGGTTCAGGGTTTGGCGTTTGGGGTTTAGGGTTTGGGGTTTGGGGTTTAGGGTGTGGGGTTTAGGATTTGGGGTTTGGGGTTGGGGTTTAGGTTTTAGGGTTTAGGGTCTAGGGTTTAGTGTGTAGTATTTAGGGTGTAGGATTTAGGGTCTAGGGTTTATCGTCTAGGGTTTAGGTTTTGGGGTTTGGAGTTTGGGGTATGGGGTTTAGGGCTTAGGGTTCAGGGTTTGGGTTTAGGGTTTGGGGTTTAGGGTTCAGGGTTTGGGTTTGGGGTTTGGGGTTTGGGGTTTAGGGTTTAGTGTTTTGGGTTTTGGGTTTGGGGTTTGGGGTTTGGGGTTTAGGGTTTAGGGCTTAGGGTTTATGGTTTAGGGTCTAGGGTTTAGCGTGTAGTATTTAGGGTCTAGGATTTAGGGTCTAGGGTTTAGGGTTTAGGGTTTGGGATTTGGGGTTTGTAGTTTGGGGTTGAGGGTTTAGTGTTTAGGGGTTAGGGTTTAGGGTTCAGGGCTCAGGGTTCAGGGTTTAGGGTTGGGGGTTTACAGTTTGGGGGTTACGGTTCACGGTTCAGGGCTCAGGGTTCAGGGTTTAGGGTTGGGGGTTTACAGTTTGGGGGTTACGGTTCACGGTTCAGGGCTCAGGGTTCAGGGTTTAGGGTTCAGCGCTTAGCGCTCAGGGCTCAGGGCTCGAGCCTCGGGGCTCAGAATTTGGGGTTCGTTGTTCAGGGTTCGGTGTTCGGGGTTCAGGGTTCGGGGTCCGTGTCCAGGTTCGGGGTTTGGGGTTTTGGGTTAAGGGTTTGGGGTTTAGGGTTTAAGGTTTAGGGTTTGGGGTTTAGGGTTG
>NW_010363538.1:0-453 GCF_000414095.1 Morus notabilis | reverse complement strand
AAGAGAGCTTTGATCTGACAGATTATTGGACCCGTTACGACATAAAAAGGTGTCGCCGTTTCCGTGCCAGTTGTAGATCGCGTAGAGAGCTTCGATCTAACGGGTGATGGGCCCCGTTATGACACCAAAATTTGTCGCCCTTCCCGAGGCGGTTGTAGAGCGCGAAGAGAGCTTCAATCTAATGGCTGATCGGCCACGTTTCAAAATCAAACGTTGTCGCCATTCCAGTGGCGATGGTAGGGCGCGAAGAGAGCTTCGATATAACGTCTGATGGGCCGGCCCCGTTACGACACCAAAGGTTGTCCCCATTCCCATGGTAGTTTTAGAGCACGAAGAGAGCTTCGATATGACGGATGATGGGCCCCATTATGACACCAAAAGATGTCGCCGTTCCCGTGCCGGTAGTAGAGTGCAAACTGAGATTAGATCTATCGGTTGATGGGCGCCGTTACA
>NW_010363537.1:0-796 GCF_000414095.1 Morus notabilis | reverse complement strand
TCTGCAGATCTAATTTTGGTCTTCCTCTATGAATTACTTCGTTCCTTTCCTACCATAAGAACCACAACAGAGTAGCCATTGTAACAAACTCTTCTTACTTTATTGAAATCTTGGAACACACGCATATATAGTATAAATCTACACACAATTATCCGATACATCAACTATATAAAATCAAAATAGAGCAGCGCATGAAATCAGCAATACCATTTTAGAGTATTGGCATTTAAAAATGAGATCAAATTTATTTACAATCCGACTGACTCTAAAAGTTCAATCTCTTATCTCATCTCCTCTTAGCTCATCCCTTTCCCCATATGCTCTTATACGTGGCCTACAACACTGTATGAAAAGTACCAATTGGAAGTTATTTATAGTTCCCACATGATCTAATAAAAGAATAAGATTGGCGTGGTTCTTTTTTTTTTTTTTTTTGCACTTTCGGTATAATGTAAGGTAATGTTGAAAAGCCATTAGAAAAATGGACATACACATAATTGGTGGCTCGCTCACGTGCATTCAAATTTTGTGAGCCAAATTCAAAAGAGTGATTATTATCATCGTCGTCATCATTATTGGTTTTTCTATAATACACAAACTAAAACTAGATTATAAGAAAAAGATTTACTTTAAGAATAAGAATGAGAAAATATAGACATAAGTATTGACGTTACTAACAATTCACATTCAAAACGACGTTATAATTTTATAAGAAGTTTGTGAAGGAGAAAAGAAATTTGACAAAATGGTATTTAATAATTATAACTAATAGGATTCAATTATCTCATATATACAC
>NW_010363536.1:0-14651 GCF_000414095.1 Morus notabilis | reverse complement strand
TTCTACTTGGTTATCGGACGGCGGCGACTCCACGACTGGAGGTATGCAATCCACCTTGAACCGCAGCACCTGTTAAAACAACATAAAATGCATAATTTTTCTCACCTAAACATTTGGTACAAGTATAACGATATAGGGGAAGAGGGAAAGTACGCGAGAAATGAATGTTGGCAATCCTCAAATATACCATTACCTTCTTAAAAAAACTTGCGTATGAATTGTCCCAAATTAGTTTGTAGTTTCTAGCCATGCATGTGCAGAAGTTGCCCTGAAAGAACAAATATCCAAAAAAAAAATTTAAGCAATCATCATCAAACTGTTGCAAGACCACTAGAGACAGGAGGGGAAAAATAAACTCACCTGATCAGCCTCGTAACGTCGGTAGGGCAATATTAGCTGCGCAGCAACCATCAACGAAACAATATAATCAACAAAGACTGTTTTAAAGAGGGAATCGAGTTGAAAGTCGAAACATCACATAAAATGGTAGTAGGTAAGCAGAGTACTGCAACTTACAGTTTTTTCTCCCGAAGAGTTTGTATACTCCACACTGAAACCAATATCCTGGAACACAAGATATAGCTTATTTTCAATGTATGTTGTCAACAATTTTGAAATAAATTATAACATTGAGATCCAGATTACAGAGATTTTAACAACTGCAAAAGCCATCACAAATTCGCCTGCACAAAATCTCATTGTCTGTAGATTTAAAATCAGTGTTTGAACTTGCAAGTACATAATTAAAAAGGGCAGGAGGGGTAGGCGGGAGGGGAACTTCAAAATTCCAATCGTTCCTTTCATTAACCAAAATCAATCATCCAATCTAAAATCAAACAATTACTACAGCAAAATTCTTCTCTAATATTCTGATTAATTATTTTTGCAATTTAAATTTCAAGATTTTTGATAATCTTCCTTATCTACCACATCCTACATTGTAAGATAAACAACAGATATATCATACACGAACAGTTAGCGGAAATAACTTTTGATGAAACTACCAGAGATAAAGAACTAAGTCACTAAAAGTTGCAACTAATGCTGAACAAAAAGACAACAGGTTTTAGCAAAAGAGAGAAGTAACAAACTTTTAAATAATGCAATGTATATGCAAACACACGATGCATATCATTTCCTTATACTCCCCATAAAATGGCAAATAGTTGTTAAAAAGAAAGAACTATAAACGAAAGAAATTTCATTATCAAGCGATAGCATTAATGGAAGTTTAGAACAATACCAAAGATATCTTGCCTTGCACCACCGAGAAATCCCAAGCAATGTATGAATTTAATGAGTCTACCGACAACAAGACCTGGGAGGGTAGTATAATACATAAAAGGTTAAATGTATGAATTTAATGAGTCTACCGACAACAAGACCTGGGAGGGTAGTAAAATTCATAAAAGGTTGTAAACGTCGATCACTAGTGTAGCAAATCCTCACTAGTTATAGAAATTATAAAATCAATAAATTCTTTTTTAATCCTAAACCATCTGCTAAAGATGTCTCTTCAACGTTTCTCTTTTCTCTTTATTTTCTTCTCCATGAGCCCATTAAAAACATGGTCAAAAGTATTAACGACATTCAAAGTCTTGCTCTGTGGTAGCAATTTTCACTTTGATCTAACTAATTGCAAATGTTAAATTTCGTTGTACAGAATAACAATAATTTTTCACGACACTAATTTATTAGTAAAATGCGCCTAAACTAAACGGATTACATCCTTTTCATCAACGCATCACCTTGAATGGACCATGACTAAAGGAGAATGAAAATCAAGAGGAAATCAGAGACAAAACCAAAATAATGAAAATCCAAAACCTAAAACAAAGAACAGTGACATCGACGAACTTACCGGAAAAACGGAGAAAACAAAGCCGAAATCAGAACACGAAATCGATCGAACAACCTCACGATCAAAATCAACCCAGAAATCTCGCAAGAAATCTATGGGCTTGCAAGAGGTTTTCAGTCACGAGAGAGAGAACGGAGAGTGATGGAGATAGGTGGGTAGATGGGGATTATTGTGTTTCAACGGGGGTAAAATGGGAATAAAATTTTTTCATTAATGTGAAAGGAAGGGATTCCCGCATAAGCTAGAATCCAAAGCACCCAGGAACCAGCTTCGTGAAAACAGCTTAAATTATTGAAGAAGCACTTATTTTGATTTTTACCGAACAACAAAAACAGCTTAAGTTAAAAAAAAAAGTGCTTTTAAGGTCAGAAGCACTACTAAACTAAGCCAGAGTGTCTATCCATATTGTCCCGAGCGTGTTATTCTTACGATCCAACTGTGTAGCCTAGTTTTCTTTTCTTTTTTTTTTCTTTTTTTTTTTTTCATTTGATACTTCTTTTTAAGCGATCCTGTCACCTTTAGCTTTTATTAAAATCGAAAAGAAGACGTATTACATTCAACTATAACTGAAGTATTGCCATTCTTCTTCTTCGTCTTCCTCTCTTCAGTCAATACTAGCGCAATCCTTTCGGTTAATCCTGGCCCAGTACTATACAGCCAAAACAAAATAGGAAAATAGTAAGAAATATGTCAATATAAAAAATTTAAAAAAATATATAGGTTAATTTTTAGTTATAAAAATTAATAGATCATAATTTATTAAGTTATAGTTCATAATTAGATAAATTATAGATAAATTTGTTAAGTTATGATTCATAATTAGATAAATTATGGACAAACTTGTCAAGTTAGGGTTCATAACCAGATAAGTTATGGATAATAATTTGTCAAGCTATGGTTCATAACTAGATAAGTTATTGACGAAAATAGTAATTTGACATGTTTATTAATTTATGTAAACTGTTGGCCTATTAATTTTAATTTATTTTAAATCTTA
Organism: Morus notabilis; assembly: GCF_000414095.1. Lineage (NCBI taxonomy): Eukaryota > Viridiplantae > Streptophyta > Magnoliopsida > Rosales > Moraceae > Morus > Morus notabilis. Next base: position 11,793 of record NW_010363536.1, on the reverse strand, counting down.
GCCTATTTTCTTCTTTCTCCCATAATATTAAACAAATTTGAGGTTTTTTTTTCCGCTCAAATTTTGGTAAATTTTGGGCTCGTTCGGTTCGTTAATTCGAGTTTTTAATTCAAGTTGAAATGTAATGTTGTGTGAGAGCTTTTTACTGTAGCAAAAAAGTTAAATGTGACTGTTTCTTAGAGTTTTTTACTATAGCAAAACTCGAATTCTAAACTCAAATATGCAAAAAGAACGGGACCACATATCCATGACCAACCTTCATTAGCAGTAAAGCACCCAAAAAAAAAAAAAAAAAAACTTCATTGTCCATAAAGAAAGAAGCCATAACCCACTATCTTACTTTTACCAAGCAATCTTTGAGCAAGGATCAATCTTCAAACAAGGATCAATATTGATTTCCAAGTAATGTTTTTCAATCTTCTTCCAACCAAGATTTCCCATGAAGTGAATGAATAAGCCTTGCAAAGAGAGACAATTAGATGCAGAAAATGGTTGACTTGCCGGTATTGGAGAGCTATACCACATCGCTGTCACCAGATTACTCCTCATGAATCTGCCGGAGTTGGGGCAGCGACGATCGGTGAGAGAATCAAGGGGAGAGCGCACCAAAGATATTCTGGTTTAAGAACGCCAGAGGGAACTCCGTGGGCATTTGAAGTTCGTTGAGGTCTAAGCATACGGGGTATGGTAGATGACGCGAGAGGAATTTGAATAGTAAAAGGTAAAAAAAAAAATTAAAATGAAAGGTCTGTTTTTACAGTAGGTATTATAAAGAGTGTTATAATATTTTTCAGTAACACTGGTGATTAATAGTTATTTTTAGATTTAACAACAAATAACTAAGCGTGTAGAAAATAATGCTGAAAAAATAAAGAACACTAAAAAATGGTATCGCGGTTCGGTTAAACAACCTACTCTGTGAGGTCACGTCTAGATAGTGAACAAACCACTCAGATAGAGTGGTTACAAACATTTCTCGGTCTTATACATTCAAAAACTCCCTTATTAACCATGTCGCCGCTGTGATGAATCTTCTTAGTGACTTTATCCAGTGAGCACCACTCATCTTCAAATTACGCGACGAACTCCTTTCAGCTGGCAATACGCTTCTTCCTAAAAGCTTTTAATTTTTCTCCCGAAAAACGATCTTGAATAAACTCTCAAGGCTCACTAAATTCACAGACTCTTTTCTAAAATTATCTATGTAAAACCAATCACCCCAAATATGGCCTTAAATTACTTTAAAAACTCAAATACATAAAAACCTAATATTTTCTCTTCCAGGCACACACCCAACGTTCACCACCATGCTATATTATATTTATATATATATATATATATAGCAATCGAATTGGAATTCCTTTTCACTTGCAATCCAAGTAAACAACCATATGATTATTTTCATATTTTGAACTTCAATTATCTGCACTTTTCACGATATCTCCACCAATATCTACAAAATATCTCCTCATTAACGCAGGCAACCTCCACATAGACAATATCTTCACGTAATCAAGTCTTAGTTGAACTCAGACACAATCTCAATATTCATGTCTTTGACCAAATCAAACTTAGTTGAATTTCAAACCAATGTCATAGATAAACCTCCACATATATCTTCAACTGCAAACCGGTTTGAATTCAAATAACAGGCATATGCAAATATCTCTACGAATCATCCTTGTATCAACCATACTACGGGCTCATTTAGTTCGCTAATTCGAATTGAGATGTGACTTTATGTAAGGATTTTATACTGTAATAAAAAAGTTAGATGTGACTGTTTGTGAGAGCTTGTTACTGTAATAAAACTCAAATTCTAAACTTAAATCAGCGAAATAAACGATACTTAAATCTCACATGACCACCCTTTTTCTCCTTTTCCGATTATAAAACTACTCATCAAACAATTAATCTTATTGTTTAACAAAAAGTAGGTATTTTGTCGGTCCATTACTCTTAGATAAGTGGATGGACTTTTGTCACTTATAATTTTATTATTAAGGATAAAAATTGTTTAAAAACAAATTAAAATCCGGGGATCAATCATCCCAAATTAAAAGTCAATGAGCAAAATTGTCACAATGCTTATTGTTTAAGGACAAAGAGTGCCAACACCCCACCTTTAAAAGCTTATTGTAATTATTGCAAAGTTTTTTCACATTTAATGGGGCATAGATAAGATATCATTGATGTTATGAAACAAATACAAGAACTTAACTTATTGCAAGAAATCAAAGAGAACAATAGAGGAAAACGCAAGGAAAATATGAGAGACGATATCACATTTTATTCTTTCATTTATTTGTAAAAGGTCAAAAATACATGTTCATATGACTTCTATAGGCTGAGAACTGTAAATGTAAGTAAGAAAAGAAGATACAAGTTACATAGGCTAATATTATGAGAAGAAACACACAAGATTATGAGTGGAATAATGAAGAGTAATGAGGTCTAAATGAGAGAAAACGCTTTCAGATATCGAGATTTGTTTTGTTTTTCATCAAAAATAAAAAAGACGTACAATGCATAAGATCTGAAGGGAACACACACGTTTTTTCGACCGTGGTAGTATGATTGATGGGCCCTCTCCTCGTTCTGCCCGCTTCCCTATTGAGATAGGGGATAGCAGCCTTCGGGCTTTTCCTTCTCTTTATAATAAAAAAATTCCGGCTCGGTTCGGTATAGTTGTAGAATACCAAATGTTGGCATCCACTCACAATTGATTTAACAATTACGGTTTTTTTTCGAATCATCTCGTTTTCTCTTTTTCTCTCTTCTTACTTCCCCATGCTGCCCCCATCTCCGATATTGCCACCCTAAGTTCTTCTCTTGATACGTGACCATTATTTTTCCATGCATTCTTTAACAATTCACCAATACAAAATTGTTTTGCCCTCGCTCTGCAATGTATAATTTTGTCTGCTAATTTAGGCGATGCAAACGTATGATCATAATTAGTCATTAGTAGGGACGGGGAAGTGGAATGGGGAGAATTTATAGTTGGAGATAAAGAGACAAATGTGGCATATGCAATAGTTGTAAAAAGAATATAAATTGACATCATAATAATGACCCCAACATTTTTCCTTCAATTTTAGTCCTATAGCTCGTATTTTCTTCTTTCTAGTGATCAACTATTTTTCACTAATTGCATCTTATTATGTTTTGAACTTCTTTACTACACCACTATAGCACTTTGCTTGTTCCAATATAGAACCGAATCAATTATTAATTTTTCCGTTTCAATCCATTGATTATTGTTCAAATGATCATAAACATGATTACCAAGAATCTTGACCCATGAGTCGTTAGAATAGTTAGACATTACTTGGTGACTTTTCAATCATAGTTTTGTCAAATTTTGAAATTTGATTTCTACGTCCCTAAACTTATAAAACAGAATGCTCTACAGGTCCAGCTTCCACTAACCTTTTTTTTTTTCTTAGTTAAATCCCTTCCAAAGTTTCTTAACACTAATTTAATTCCCCGGCTTTGTATTTTGTAGTTTAGAAACTTATTCAAAGAAAAAAAAAAATGAGAAGTTAGATGACTAGAGGTCTTTTATTCTTTTTTTTTTTCGTTGTCAATTCAAGGCCACAAATAATATACACTATAAATATTCATATAATAAGGGAAAATGATCTAATTACAGGATATTGAATTAAACAAAACTAAATTAATAAAGAACATATGATTTGGCGCCTTTGAATGTAAATGCAATTTCTCTCGGCCTTCAAAATAGTAGCTAGACACACGCAACTGTCGTTTAGCAACCACGATGTGATGTTGGCTAAAACGACTGATCTTTGAATCAAATTATATGCGATATCAGTGCTTGGTTGGCAACAGTTCATTTTTCCAATGTTTAGATATTCAATTATCTGCAAATATGTGTTGTACTGTAATATATTCTACGTACTCATTAAATAACTCCAATCCACTGAAACTAACTGGAGACTAAATCGACTCGAGACGACTAGAGAAGATTGATGATAGGAGGAGTGTGTGATAGAAGTTATTTCGGATCTAATTCATACTTAATTTACTCAAACTTAATTAGAATTGGAATGAACAACTATAAATTTATTTGTATATCCTTTGAGTAAATTTTGTGATTTCAATTTGAAAAAATAAACTGTATACTAATATACTTATCTTAATAATGTCAATCGAAACTAAAATAATTATATAATATTAGGTCAATAAAAAATAAGTATAAAGTTGTGTGATATTTTGAAAATAATAAATAAAGTAAGAAAATTAAATACAATTACAATAAAATTAAAAATAAAGTATCAAAAATTGAAATACATTATTTGTTAAAATAAACATAAATTATATACTTATTTTATTGAAGTCAATAATAATTAGGAAAATTGTTATAATTTTAGGCAACTAAAACTTTAAATTTGGTTGTGATTATTATTATTTTTTTAAATTTTATTTTTTTAACCAACTTTTACAAGTAAAGTGGGGGAATATAGTAATTTAATATTACCTAGTATGGAGGGGCATGAGATTGTCAATACCATTACTTAATTCAAAATTTGTATAGGACTTCTAATTTTTCTCCGCTTCTAAGATAAAAAATAAGTAAATAAACATCATCACGTGGATTAATTTTCAGTCTCCATTCTCATAAGTAAATATGCCCTTAAAATTAATAAGTATGTTCATAGGATAAATTCTAGCATCATTTTTGTTGTCACTCTCCGTATTCATTATTTGATACGTGGACTCCACGTAACATGATATATTATTATTTAAACATAAAATGAAATAATAAAATCCACATGTCAAATAATGAATACAGAGAGTGATAAAAAGAGTACGATGTCGACATTTCTCTGTTCAGAATTAGGTAACAATAATAATATCTTGGTTCGAAGCCTCTATTATCAGAGTTGAACATGCATGTCAAGAGTTTGGGGATGATTATTTCAAGATTTAGTAACAAGTAGCACTTAGAAACTTTTAATGAACAATTAGTGATGCAGCAGTTTATCTCCTTGGTTCATGTGACTTGTCGTTTTTTTCTTATTATTTCATGTTATTGTCGTTTTCATTGATGTAGCCTTATTAGGCAAAACTTCCTGTCGTTTTGGTGCAGCCTTACAAGGCAGAACGTTCTCTTCTTTAAGAGTCATGAAAATAAGAATTCTCTTCCCAAATATTATTTCTGAGCTTGTCTCTATTTTCTGTTGAGTAGTGCGTTCTCACCCAGGAAAATTCGGACTTTCCGGTTCTTTCTCCGTCCAATTTAGTCGGTAAACTAGTGTTCCCTGTTGGTGCTACGCCAATTAGTATCTTTATCATCATCATCAATTAGAACCCACACATCAAATAGAGAAATATAAAACTAGTAGACATGAAATATCACGATCTGCTATGCCGACTTTGTAGGTCTCACCATTTAATTCCGTCGTAGTTTTTCCATATAGGTCAACATAGCAAACACTCTATCTTCCGTCTTGAAAAAAAAAATATATATATATATATATATATATTGTTGTCATTTCATTTTTCGTAAGTCTCTTAATTGGTTAGAGAAATCAGGTGTCCATTTACAAAATGAGAAGGACCCTGTTGATGTTTCTACTCAAATGATGATTTCTAATTCATTCTCATCACTATATAAACCCAGTGTGTCGCAGTCTATTGATCAGATATGAACATTAATGAGACATTTAGTAAGGAGATTCATACTATAATTTGAATCATGGTCTATGAACCAAACATCTTTTAAATCTATTCTGAAAGGAGATCGAAAGGAAAGACACCTTCACCGTTACACCACTTCATTGGCGATTGCCAAGCAAACCTATATATCGGACGTTGTATGAGAATGCAGGTTTACAAAACAAAATAGTTATTTTAAGTACATGCATTAAATGATGATAGAGAGTGAGAATTGTTGGCAAAAAGGTTCTTATAGTTGTTTCTTTCATTCTGGAGGGCGACAATTAATGTATGTGTCGTCCTTAAAAAATCTATATATTAACTTAAACGAGCAAGTAGTACTACACGTTTTGATAATTGTGTATGTCTAAAATATATATATATATATATATATATATATATATATATATGACATCCATTTAGGTCGAATATGCACTTATTCATAGGCGAGGCATGAGCTTTCCTCTAAAGTGATTCTATTTTGTCTCTATACCTTTTGATGATGTTATTCTTATCACTATCGATATCACCTGAGATGATTAAATAGAAATATTTATATATACATGAAATTGTTATTACGTTACCTTCTTAAAAAAAAAAGAAAAAAAAAGAAGTGCATTTAAGATGTGATATATATATATTAATAAATGAAGTAATTGACTTTCAAGTAAGTACTAGGTTAAAATGAAATAATTAACTTTTTCATTAAGAGCCAAATATTACAATAGTATATACGTGATTACAGGTATAATAGTCTAATAATAATGTATATCCGACTTTACAATAAGATGTAGAGTTTAAATCGTGGGTTTCAAATTTATGGCCTAGGTAGTATACACTCACAAAAGCCCATTTCGTGATGATACATTCTCTCACATATACCGGAAATTGATGTTGGAAACTTCTTTTTGCATCTGTTTACACATTGCTCGTTGGTGTTACATGGTAGCCCATCATTCAATGGAACTCTCTCAGTAAAAATGGATTCTAAGTTCTAACTAGCATTACATATGTATATATATATACACACACTTTTTTCTACTATATATATACACACACACACACACTCCACAAATACGCAGATTATCACATACTTTAACGATCTTTGATGCAAATATTAATACAAATAAAAAAGTTAATATATCAACCAATAATAATCAAATTTTAAAATTTTAGAGTATTTTTAATACAATATTAAATTAAAATGTGAATCCAAAAATTTAACATTTGAGTTTAAAAAAAAAAAACAAACAAACACTTATATGCTATTTTTATGCTAAATTTGGCATGTATAATATACCTTGTAGAAAATTTGGCACCAAATATAATGTCAAATTTGACATTAATTCCTGTTAGTCGGTATATTAACTTTTTTTTATTGAAGAATAACAATATTGTTCTTTTTAATTTACTTTAACATTAACGCTTTATTTTATGAGTTTTAAAACTCAATAATTATGTCAAAAATATATTATAGCACATCAAATGTATCTTTTAAACTTTTTTGTGGTAAATATAACATTAATGTTGGGTATTTGCATTGATGAGATGGTGTTACATGGAGAATTTTTTTACTTAAATGTTAAATTTGGTATCGACATACACGAATTTGGCACTATTAATTAGTCTTAGGTATACGTACTAATACGTTATAGTAACAACGTATAAGCAGTAAGCTGTTGATATGTAGCAAATTGTCAGGAAATTGTCGGGATTTTTTCTTTTCTTTTTTGGCTAATTTGTCAGGAAATTTGTTGGAAAGAAATCTAGCTATTATTTTTGTTCCCAACAACATTTAGAGTGTGTTTGGTATCAGTTCCATTTTCATTTTTTATGTTTTCTAAGACAAAAAAGCAGAGATTGAGGAGAAAAACACGTTTGGAGGAAAAAAGTGAAAAAAACGAAAATAAAAAGGGTTTTCGGTTTAGTGTAAAATAACTTAAACACGAAAAATGAATTTAAGTCGTTTGTCATTTTTAATTTTGGGTGGATGCCTTTTTTTGACAAGTGTACGGGCTTAAATGAACTAACGAAGTGCTTTTAAATTAAAAATAAAAATTGTATAACCAAACGGAGTTTCAGTTTTTTCTTATACTAAAAATAATCTCTTAATAAAACTATCAAACGCATTTTCTGAAACGATTTCTATCTGAGATCGAAAACGTTTTCATTTCTAGTTTCATACAAAAAATAGAATCATTTTAAAATTAATTCCAAACGCACCCTTAAATACCTCGATCGTTGATATTTTCGAAGAAAACTTCATTGTTAAATTAAAAGAACTTAATTAGTTTACTTTTAAACAGAAACTAACCTGATTTCTCGAAGAAGAAGATTAGGACATAAACGTACCTACAGCCCTTTTTAATCATTTTTTATCTTGCTACATTTGTTAATCTGTGCGATTAATTTATAGCAAAAGTCACGGAAATATTTTGTCCAATAGATCAATTTAAGCAGTGACATGAAATTAAGTGAACAATTAATTACCAATATTGGAAAATGATTGCTAACCAATCTTAACTGATTTTTCTTTAGGTGGGCAAGGGTGCGATTAAATTTGCTTATTCGCCTTGCCTCTTAAGACTCTAGGAAAGCCTACATCTAAATCTTCAATCAGTCCCTATATCTTCAATCAGTTTTTACTTGATTATTGATGTAATTAAGCTTAAATATGCTAAAAAAAAGTCTACAGTGACCATAATTGCGATGAATTAAAGGACAAAAATTAGTTAACCCCTTGGAGCAAAAAAGAGAGAGAAAAAATTGAAACCATATTTTGAAAAATAGTATACATAAAAACAAACGAAATGATGAAAAAATATCCTTAGAAATATTTGACTTTATAGGTTCGTCTTATAGAGGTTTGTCTTAATGTTAATGTTAGAGGTTCGTTTAATGTTAGACTATGTTCTCTTTTAATCGTTATAGTAATTTACTATGATTAAAAAGAAGTTTACAAGAGAAGAAATCACACACCTCTTTTAACTTTCTATATTTTATCTAACTTCTTTAATAATAAACTACAATCGAACCCCCTTTTTACAACAAAACTAGAACAATCGACTTTACATGTGTGAAATCCCTAAACTACCCCTGACGAGGCTACTTTTTATGAAATTTAAGTCTCGTGGGCACCGCTACCCCAATCCCTAAGAATACCTCTGCGTAAAACAATAATTGATCAAGACAATAATTAGACTCTACAACTTAACACGTGTGTAGTATGAAGGTATAAACTTATCGATACCTCTACTAATTAGAAGGAATATCAAGAAACAATCTAGTTTAATTACGGTAGCAAAATTTGTTATTAAGGGAATTTAGCTATTAATTTTTTCTCATTATATGCAAGCTTGTACGGAAAAGCTAAGCAAAAAAGAAATAAAATCGTTAACAAATTCTATCTAGCAATGGTATTGTGATTCGCTTATCATGGGTTACAATCATAGATAGATCACAAATATAAATAATTTGCTGCTAAAATCTGGTACGACAAACTTTTGTGATCGTTCATTGTTCTGCCCTATGGTAGTATTCGAATAAAACTTAATATGGAAAAGCAATATTTGATTACCGGCTAAATTAACTTTATATTAAATTAACCCTCATCTACAATTTTGAATTCTAAATTGTTCAAATATATCCCCCATATTCTAAAGTTCAAATAATAATAATAATAATAATAATAAGGATGATGATCATGATCATAATGACGATATATAATGTTAGACTATTACGCAATGCACCAATACGCAGGATCCAAAAAATAAATAAAAGAGAAGATCAATTTAAAATATTATGTGATATTTTCAAATATAAAAAAACTATATTCGCACTCTATAAAATTTCTAACTAAAATAATTCGTTCAATTTTAGTGCATAAACTAACCTGAATGCTTGGAGAAGAGGATCAAGCTTATAACGAAGATTAGAACAACATGGTTCTGTAGCTCTTTCTAATCATTTCCATCTTGCGCATATGCTGATCAGCAGAAAAAAGGTTTGGTGATTAGTAATTTATAGCAAAATTAGTCCCTTCAATATTGTTTTGTGCAATAGATCAGTTTAAAGTGTATCTCAAAACGCAGGATTAATAGGCAATTGCACAAGGATTCATTGGAAAATTGTTGCCAACCTATAACTATTATTCTTTTCTTTACCGATTATTACGATAACAGAGCAAAATGGAGAAGAAAAGATAAACTTCTCATTAGATTTCTAAACTAACTAAAATACACTGATTGTCCACTATTTATATATATACAAGATAACCAACTTAACAAAGTTGATAAATAATTACACTTATCATATTACGATAGCTGAGCAAAATAGAGAAAAAAAGATAAACTTCTCATTAGATTTCTGAACTAACTAAAATACACTGATTGTCCACTATTTATATATATACAAGCTAACCAACTTAACAAAGCTGATAAATAATTACAGCTAAGCCAACTAAGCTAATGATAGATTAGATTTCACTAATTAATATAATAAACTTAGGGCTTTGCATTACTTTTAGAGGTTGTTTTTGGTTTTTTTTTTTTTTTTTTTTTTTTTTTTTTTTTTTAAAGAAGCTACAACATGTTAGGGTGTTTAGTAATTCCTGCTTTTGTCCAACAGTTTCTAAAAATTACTGTCAAACAGCAGAATTTGAGAAACATGTCAGGAATTACTTTTCCACAACAGCTTCTGCTACCATTGTCTAAATTTACGAAGATAACCTTAATAATAAAATTTAATTCTCCATCTACCTATTTTATTTTTTCCATACCAAATTAAAAAACCATATACTTTTACAATAGTTATTTAAAATTGAAAATCTTTAACAAGTATACAATGCTAAATTTTATTCAAATATTTTTAGTATAAATAAAAAATTTAGTAGACGATAATATTTCCCTATCAATAAAAGTAATTTTATAAGAAATATTTTATTTAATAAAATTAAAATTATATTTTTTATGTTTTGTTTGAATAGAAATAAAATTAACTATAAATATGTGCTAAAATATATATTTACTTTTGTCATTATACATCTCCACATCAATTTTATATATAGTTTACTAAACATTGTATCCATATCAATTTTATAAAAATATTTACCAAACACTTATATTCTTCAAGTCACAATAATTTATTACTAACAGTATAATAATAATAATAATTTTTAACAGCATAATAATATTAAACTGGCCCTTAACTATGCTAAAAGCTTGACAAAAACTGTATTCGATTAGAGGCCGACAATTATTTAATCCATTAGAACAATAAATAAATAAACTCATATTATGAAAATTTTAAAAGACGTTGATTAATGCATAGATGTGATTCAAAGTAACGCGGAAGCCAACATCTGTCTCACATTGCCGATCATATATTATGGCCCGTTTAGTTCACTGATTTGAGTTGAGATGTAATGTTATATGAGAGTTTTTATTATAATAAAAAGTTAAATATGACTGTTTTTTAAAATTTTTTATTATAACAAAACTCAAATTCTAAACTCAAATCGTGAAATGAACTTTTGGTGATTATTATTGTTGATGCAAATTAATGAATCTGTATTACCATTTTTCAAAAATGCGTAGGGCATAAATGGTGTGCAATTAATTATACAATTCAAATAAATTATCATTTTCAGAAAGGTGAGTGTTATTGAGTGAATCAAGCATCAAAACCTTAATGGAGTTGGGTCAGCAAATAGAGTTTGCTGACTTGACGTTGATTAAGGGTGTGTTTAGTAGATTAATTCAGAATCATGATTCTGAATTTTAGTTTAGAATCAGTGTTTGTTTACAGTGATTCTGAATCATTATTCAAAATCAGTGTTTGGTTTGGATGATTCTGAATCATGATTCAAAATCTGATGTGATGTTTTAAACTAGCTCAAATCATGATTTTAAAACTACCTTCATCTTAATTCAAAGTGATTTAAACCTCTGATTCTGAATCATAATTTCATAATCATAATTTAAATTTAAAATTATGAATCATAATTCTAATTATAAAATCATGATTAAAATCACCTTAATTTAAATTCTCACACCAAACAAAATTTAAATTAAAATGAACCAAGTTGTTTATGATATATATATATATATATAT
>NW_010363535.1:3206-9783 GCF_000414095.1 Morus notabilis | reverse complement strand
AATTGTTAAATCCGGTTTAAAAGAAATGTGTAATCACATTAAAAGAATTGAAGATAGTCTTGCATGGATTCAAGATAGTAACCAAAGACAATAAGATTGGTTTAGGTTCTTACAAGCATTAAATATACTTCCTAGAGCGTTAGCGTTAGACATGCCTATAAGATGAAACTAAACTTACATAATGCTTCAACAATGCATCCCCTATAAGGATGCTATAACAAACTGTATGTGTGCAAAAGTAGGAGTAGGACATATAGACGCATATGATTGGCAAATTGAAGTTTTGTATCAATTTTTAGGTAAGTTTCATGAAGTGACCCTAAAACTTAGTCGAACATATTACCCAACATCACTTTTAGCTTTAGGAGAACTTTTACGAATTAATATTTTATTTAGCGAATATAGGGAGGACGCAATCTTAACAGTTCCTATCCATTCTATGGAAAATAAATTTATAAAATATTAGTTTAAGTTGCCTTTGTTGTATGGTTTAGGTACTATTTTTGATCCTAGATTAAAATTAGAAGGTTTAGAAAGTGGTTTAGAAAACTTAGGTGAATTTTTAGGCATCAAATGTTCGGACCAATATCCAATAATAAAGGAAAAAATATATTCAATCTATAGTAAATATGAGATTAGGTTTAGAGTACCTCCTAGAGTACAGGAACCGCAACAATCGTCAACAAGTGGCAGTGGCAGCGGCGGTGGCAGCTTCAACGAGCTTATGGCGTACCTCAGTGAAGGCTTAGTAGTTGACGGTACGGCAGAATCGTTTGACTTAGTTCAATGGTGGAGGGCACGGGCATTAACTTGGCCAGTCCTAACTCGATTGGCAATGGATATATTTTTGATCACAGTCTCCACTATTTCATCCGAACAAGCCTTCAGTATGACAGGAAGAATACTTGAGGAACGCCGGAATGCATTGCAAATGGATATTGTTGAAGCCTTGATTTAAATTAAGGATTGGGATCGAGGCAATCAACATCTACTGGATATAATTTCACCGGCAAGCCAAAAATGGATCGATGAATTTAATTGATTAGCATTTAATTTTGAAGACGATCCTTCAGCTTCAAATTAAATTATAAATTATAAATTTGTAATTTGTAAATATGTATTTAATTTTAACATTGTATTTGTAATTGTATAACTTTGTAAGTTTGTAAAATTTGTAATTCGTCACAAAATGATTGCACTCTTTTTTTCTTGTCAAGTTTTTATCCCAATTGGGTTTTTCTTGGTCAGGTTTTTAATGAGACAATCATAATTTACGAATTTAATATACATCATTAGTATATATGATTAATTTATTCAATTGTGTTAATAATGTCTGCTGAATGTTGATTTTGATTTTTATATAATTTTAACACAAACTAACTTAATAATTATAAAAATTAAAAAATATTTAAAAAAATATCAGGCTATTCGGGCGGGCTCGGGTGGCCCGGCCGGGTTCGGGCAGTCAAATATAAGCCCGCGCTTCGTTCGAGGGCATTTTCGGGCTCGGGGTCTGAATTTTTCGGGCGGGTTGGGCTCAGGCTCGGGTAAAAACTCAGTATTTTTGGGCGGTCGCGTGCGTCCTGTCTAAAGTTCCAACACTAGTGGCATATGCGCAATAGGACGTTTGGATGGGGTTCTCACCCAATCCAAATAGATCGGAATAGGATTACTCCGCTCGAACTCGATTATAATAACATCACTCTTGCTTTGTTCGGATACACCCATGCTCACCTTTGTTGTCCCTAGTAAGGCTACCTAAGAGAGGGGTGAATTGAGTTTTAACTATTTTTTGAGAGTTTATACAATTATTCAAGATTAAAAATAAATATAGACAATTAATTTAACACAGTGTGTTTATCAAACATTTGGTGTGCAGAAAATTATATAAGTTAATGCAATAGCACAAACACTTGATATGTACAAGATGAATCAATCTAATATCATATAACGAGTTCAATAAGCTTATCACCAAGAGTTAAATCAATCAATATCAACTATCAAATTTAGAGTGTAGAAATTAGAGAGATATGGTTAAGAGAGATGCAAACGAGATTTATAGTGGTTCGACATATAAATTTGCCTACATTTACTGTTGTCGAGATATTTCACCTCTCAACCTCTTCTACTATACGATCGACTATCCGGCACGATCACTCTCTTACAAGATGGTGAATCTTTCTATCCGAGGCTTTGCCTAACCTCTTACACAATGTCAATTTTCTATGGAGATCGACCAACGAACAAACCCAATACAAAAGTAATGATTATGAATAGTGAATCACTCATTCATACACTCCTAACAATGGTTTTACATAATTAAAATGACTAGCAGATGATGAAATCACACTATCAAAATATAATCCATGATAGGCTCAAGTATGTGTGAGATAGTGAAGTAAGGATTTTGAGAAGATTATGATTATGACGACACTTTAGAGAAACCTTTTTAGATTTTTAAGAGATTTGGGAGCTTTGAACAATTTCTCTATTTCCAGGAAAATCCACAGAAGAGAAAAATGACTTTTCTCTATTTAACCTCACTTTCTAACGGTCTTATTTTTGACCGTTTACCTAGTACCGGTTGACTAGAGCGGTTGACCGGTTGAGAAAAATTTGAATTCTCGTTGTTCAACGGTGTTATTGAGTATTTATTAAACAGAACCGGTCGACCGGAGCGGTTGACTGGTTGAGTCAGCACCGGTCGACCAGTGCATATAGCCTTCTCTGTCACCGGACGACATAGGTCGACCGCTTGACACTTAGTTTGCCTCAAACCTTCACAAAATTGTTCTTTTAGGCCAAATGTCATTATGCACTTAGTTTAGTCTCATTTTTAAAAGAATAATGTGAGTTTGTGCATGAGCCTAAACGAAAATTAATCATCATAGTATGAAGTCAAAATCAAATACAAGACTAAGGAGATATAAAAACCTATTAGTACTTGTCTTGCTTGATTTTGTTTGCTTGCTCTTGATCGTTGGCATTTCAACACTTTAAGCCTTGAATTCCTTCTTCAATTTACATTTCTCAACCTTGAATGTATTTGCATTGTATTCCACAATATGCTTCTTGAGTTGATTTATAATATCAATCATGCTAAATACACAACTCAAAGTAGAATCATTGGTAATATAATACATTGTGTTTGTTATCATCAAAACATGAGAATATTCAACCTTGGGCCAACAATCTCTCCCTTTTTGATGATGACAAACACTTGATTGCTAAGATAATAGAGGCAATACCATGTTCTCTTTTACAAGTGTATGTCTCCCCCTTATTTAATCACTTGATATTATCTTGAAAATATTCTCCCCCTTAATCTATTAAGCCTTTAAAGAAAGTGTCTCAATGAACATTTTTATGTCTTCACTCCTTATTTTTAAGCAATGCTAGAGTGACAATGGAACATCAAGTGAAAATAGACTAAACAACAAATAGCTAAACAAATAGCAATCACATCATAAACAAATAGCAAGTATAACAAGTGTATAGCAATCATTCCATCTCCCCCTTTTGTCATCAAGAAAAAGAATAACAAAAGAGAAATAAGGAAATGTGACATTAATCATCAAATGTGACATTGATGGAAAGAGAAATTACAACGGAAGAACCATTAAAAGCCATAGTGAAATCTAAGAGGGAGGAGGCCCTTGAAAATTGAGACGCTGAAGTTGTTCGAGAATTTATGCTTGAGCCTCGACGTTTGCTTGATGATTGGCTTGGAGTTGCTGGAGAAGATCATTCTGGAGGTTCGACATGCTTGAGTCGACAAAAGGGTAGAGACTTTGAATGCCAGTGTTTAGTTGCAGTCTAAGCTCATCATGACTCGCACATAGAGACTTAATCCATCCATGGAGGGTATTGAAGGCATCGTCATTGAACCGAGTTGAACTACCTCCAATATCTTCTTCGCGTTCTTCATCTTTAACTCTGTCCCTTTTCTTAGAAATCCACCTTCCATTTTCAAACTTGTAACCCATGAGTTTGATTGTTGTTTTATTGTAGTCAGATTTGGGTGGACTAATTTTGGTTTCGTCATCAAGATTTACTTTGAAATGACAAAAGATCCTTGTTAGTACCATCCCATAAGGAAGATTAGGATCCCTAGCCAAATTATTCCCATCAACCATCTTGTGAAGGATTAAGTAGGGAAGATTTGTTCTAATACTTTCGAGAAGGCAAAACATTAGATAGAGATCGGTAAATAAAACCTCATCCCTATGCCCTCCTCTAGGAGTGATATTGTTGGAGATAATGTGATGAATGATTCTACTCCTAAGGGGAAGTTTATTGGCTTTCGGCTTTGGGTGTAGAGCCTCATTGTCATCTTCATTGTTGCCTTGAGCTGCGGCTCTTTCCATAATAATTCTCAACATTGTTTCTCCATTATAAGCCCAAGAGTCATAAGTATGCACACATTGTCCAACATTCGGAATCCCAAAAATTTTCGAGATCACCTCTCTATCAAGTTCTATACGCTGTCCCTTAAGAGTGCATGCTATTTTATTGTTGGTTTCACAAGTAGTATATTGCATGTGTGCATAAAAGGCTTTTACTAACCTCTAACTTCCACAAATGCTTTCCATCCTAAAATCTCAAACAATCTCTCAATATTTAATTCTCTAACTCACTAAAATTCATAAATCTTCCTTCTACAATAGATTTCTTTTCAAAGAGTTTGAAGTTATGAGAATTGAATTCATCGTTTGATACCTTCTTTCGTGGACCAGAGGAAGTACATTTCACATTCTTTCCTTTCCCACGTGATGATTGAGCTCATGACGCCATTGAAGTAATTCGTCGAACACTTGGCGGGTGAATTCGGATTGGAGTGGATTTGGAGTAAAAATTGTGAAAGAGTGGAAAGAAAAGAGAATATGAGAAGGAATGACATTTCTTGAAAGATTTGAGTATGATTGTGGAGGAAATTTGATGAAATTTGGATGATTTTAAGCAATGGTGTGAATTGGGGGTGCTTTTGTCGCCTGGGGTTCGAGCTTGAGTTGGAATGAGTGAGAGAAAAAATTTTAGATCTGATTTTAAAGTGCATGTCGAGCACCATCGGTCACCCAGTGCGGTCGACTGGTTAAGCTTAACCGGTCGACCGGTTGCCTATAACGTTGTTGTCTTCGGTCGACCGGTGTATAAAGAAAATGTGAGAAAAATAGTTGATTTTGCTAGAAAAGGCGTAATTAACTAATAACCAAATATAGCATATGTTTCCTCATACACCATCACACAAACAAAATGACAATATCAATATGTTCAAGCATAAGAATCATCAAATCATAGATCAAACACTTAATTCCTAAGCGATCAATTTTAATTCTGTAGCATCTAACAGTTCTGAACCTCTTCTAAGTGAAGCAAATCTTTCAAGAGCTAGAGGTTTGGTAAGGATATCCACAATTTGATGATTAGTGCTAATGAATTCTAATGTGATATCACCCTTTTGTACATGATCACGCAAGAAATGATGTCTAATCTCTATGTGTTTGGTGCGTGAATGCAAAACCGGATTTTTTGACAGGTTGACCGCACTAGTGTTATCACACATGAAAGGGACATGGTCATAGCTTAACCCTAGGTCCAGAAGTGTTTGCTTCATCCAAAGGACTTGCACACAACAGCTAACTGTCGAGATATATTTGGCTTCCGCGGTTGATAAAGCAACCGAATTTTACTTTTTGCTAAACTAAGAGACTAGTGCAAATCCTAAGAAATGACATGTAACACTTGTGCTCTTCCTATCTATGGTGCAGCCTGCCTAATCGACATCCATATAACTGAATAGGTTAATGTGTGTGCCTTTTGGATACCATAATCCTAAATTCTTAGTTCCACTAAGAAATCTAAAAATTCTTTTTACCGCATTTAGATGTGACTCTTTAGGATTTGATTGATATCTAGCACACAAACAAACACTATACATAATATCTGGTCTACTTGCGGTTAAGTAAAGTAAGGATCCGATCATACCTCGATATTTCGTTATGTCCATGGCCTTACCATTTTCATCCTTGTCTAATTTAATAGATGAGCTCATTGGAGTAGATAGAGGCTTCATTCCTTCAAAGTCAAACTTCTTAAGTAGATCTTTGACATACTTAGCTTGATTGATGAAGATGCCTTCCTTTGTTTGTTTGATTTGAAGACTAAGGAAGTAGTTTAGCTCTCCCATCATACTCATTTCAAACTCACTATGTATGCACTTTAAAAATTCTTCACAGAGGGAAACATTAGTAGAACCAAAAATAATATCATCAACATATGGCCCGTTTAGTTCGCTGATTCGAGTTTTTAATTCGAGTTGAGATATGACTTTATGTAAGAGCTTTTTACTGTAGCAAAAAAGTTAGATGTGACTGTTTCTGAGAGCTTTTTACTGTAGCAAAACTCGAATTCTAAACTCGAATCGGTAAAGTGAACGGGGCCATAAATTTGTACAATAATTAGATCATTGCCCTTGGTTTTTGTAAATAGTGTAGTATCCACTTTTCCAATTGAAAATCCATTTTGGAGTAAAAATTTGCTAAGTCTATCATACCAAGCTCTAGGAGCTTGCTTTAAA
>NW_010363535.1:1484-2719 GCF_000414095.1 Morus notabilis | reverse complement strand
AAAATTCATCATTTTCGGCATCTTTAAAACTTTTTGGTTCAATTTGTGAAAGAAAAGCTAAATTATTCCAAACATTTTTAAGTGATGATCTAGTAACCACTCTTTGTGATATGTCACCTAAGATTTTATCTTTAGGATGAGAGGTACTATACCTCAATTCCTTCGGTAGTTGATAGGATGTACTATCTTATTTTGAATCATCAACTTGTTCCTCTTGACGTTGTGGTGTGTTAAAGGTTTGTGGTTCCTTTTCTTTGAGATCCATCACTTCTTTGTCATTCAACTCCATATTGCTCATTTTATGCTCCAAACCTAAATCATCATCATCTAGACTTTTCTCCACAAAGGTGTTAGTTTCATCAAATACGACATGCATGGATTCTTCTACAACTAAAGTTCTTTTATTAAATACTCTATAAGCTTTGCTAGTAGTAGAATAGCCAAGAAAAATGCCAACATCGGATTTTGCATCAAATTTTCCCAAGTTGTCTTTAGTGTTTAAAATAAAACATTTGCAACCAAAGACTCTAAAATAGCCAATGTTGGGTTTTCTACCCTTCCAAAGCTCATATGGAGTTTTATCCATTTTTGATCTAATAAGAACTCTATTTACAATGTAACAAGAAGTGTTAACGGCCTTGGCCCAAAAATATTTTGGTAATCCATTTTCATTTAACATTGACCTAGCCATTTCTTGTAAAATTCTATTTTTCCTTTCAACAACACCATTTTATTGAGGTGTTCTTGGTACCGAAAAATTATGTTTATACCCATTCTCATTACAAAGTATTTCAAAAGCATCATTATCAAATTCTCCACCATGATCACTTTTAATGGTGTAATCAGATAACCTTGCTCATTTTGATCTCTTTTGAAAAAATATGAAAATGTTTTCAATACTTCATCTTTAGTTGCTAAAAAGATTACCTATGTATATCTTAAAAAATCATCAACAATGACAAATGCATAATGTTTTCCACCGAGACTAGTTGTCCTTGATGGACCAAATAAATCCATGTGAAGCAATTACAAAGGTCTTGTTGTAGAGATTTCTAAAATAGATTTGAAAGAGGTTCGAACTTGCTTTCCAAATTGACATGCATTGCAAATTTTATCTTTTTGAAAAGGAAGGTTTGGTAAACCTCTAACAACTTCTTTTCTAGAAAGTTTTGAAAGTAAGTGCATGCTAGCATGACCAAGTCTTCTATGCCAAAGCCAAGAATCATCATTTAAAA
>NW_010363535.1:0-1408 GCF_000414095.1 Morus notabilis | reverse complement strand
AACACCACTTCATTATTGCAAACATTTTCAATCAAACATTTTGATGATTTAAAAATAACTCGGTATCCCTTATCACACAATTGGCTAATACTAAGTAAGTTATGTTTCAAATTATCAACAAGAAATACATTTTCAATTAAGGGAGAGGTACTGTTCCCGACATCGCCGACTCCAAGAATTTTTCCTTTTGTGTTGTCGTCAAATGTCACACATCCTTCGTTTTTCCTTGTGAAATTTTTAAGTAAGGAAAGGTCTCCCGTCATGTGTTTTGAGCATCCACTATCTAAAAACCACTTGACCTTTTCCTCTCTTGGCTCCTACAAGGCAAAATCAAGTCTTGATTTTTGGTACCCATATAAATTTGGGTCCTTGATGGTTAGTTCTTAAATCTTGTTTGGTTTCAAAATATGTGTTCTTTTTAATGGCACATGAGAAAGATGTGTGGCCGTTTTGATTGCAATAAGTACACACATATTTTGGATCCGAAGTTAATGCTTTGACAAAATAGTTCTTAAAATATTTTTATTTTACATGAGGCTTGTAACCAAGACCTCCTTTGTTGAAAACGCATCTTTATCTACCAAGCATTTGATCAAACTTTTTCTTTCCATCGGTGAACTTCAAAACGATTTTTGTCAAATCATCAACCTTTTCTTTGAGGAAACATTTTCACATAATATATTATTTTTCTCATTTGTCAACAATGTGATTTGTTCCTTAAGTAGTTCTATAGTTTTTCTATGAGATGCATTTCTATGAGCAAGTTTATTATATTCTTCATGTAATTCGGAGAATACAAGTTCTATATCTTCATATGAAAAAGGTGTAATACTATTTTTCTCGATATGAAGTTTAGAATTAGAGGTTACCTCATTATCATGAATGGCCATGAAGCACATGTTTGCTATTTCTTCTTGCTCATCATCATCAGATTCTCCGAGCTCTAATTCATCCCATGTTGCTTGGAGAACCTTCTTGAGTTCATCTCTTTTGGAGCTCTTCTTGTAGCTCATTTTGAGTGGACACTCCTTCCTCTTGTGTCCGGGCTTCTTGCAATCATAGCAAATGATTTCATCCCTTTTGATTTTATCTCCCCTTTCTTCATTTCTCCTTAAGCTCTTACCTTGATTAAATTTATTGTAGAATGTCTTGTACTTCTTGGTAAATAAAGAGATCATCTCCTTGTCTAATTGATCAAGTTCTTCTTCTTCTTCGTGCTCATTTACTTCTTCTTGAATTGATGCTCTCAATGTTATTCCTTTATTTTTCTTATCTTCTTCTTGGTTGTCTTTTATCCGAGAGAGTTCATGAGTCATTAGAGATCCGATCAAATCATCGAGTGAGATTGTTGATAGATTCTTCATTTCCTCCAAGGTGGTTCTCTTGACGTTCCAAGACTTGGGCAATG
>NW_010363534.1:0-789 GCF_000414095.1 Morus notabilis | reverse complement strand
GAAGGTCCTCCAAGAAATACATGAAGGGATCTGTGGCAATCATTCCGGGAGACAATCTTAGCGATAAAGGTTTTGAGGCAAGGATACTACTGGCCCACGCTAAAAAAGGATGCTTTCCAGTACGCCCGGTGATGCGATAACTGCCAAAGGGATGCCACGATTCCTAGGGCACCCCCGGAAAAGCTAACTTCATTCTCAGTCCATGCCCCTTCGCCAAGTGGGGGATTGCCCTGATCGGGCCATTACATCCTGCACCTGGGGGGTTGAAATTCGCGATCGTTGCGGTAGACTATTACACGAAGTGGGCAGAGGCCAAGGCCCTAACCACTACCACGGAAGCAGCCTGCACCAAATTCATGTGGGACTACATCGTATGCAGGTTTGGGGTTCCTCACTCGATAGTATCCGACAACGGGAAGCAATTCGACAACGCCGCGACACACAGATTTTGCGACGATTTAGGCATCTGAAAAGACTTCTCGGCACCAATCCATCCACAGTCAAATGGGCAAGTCGAGGCCATCAATAAAATTCTCAAGTATACCCTAAAGAAGAGACTCGATGACCTAAAAGGGAGATGGGCCGAGGAGCTTCCCAAGGTTTTATGGGCATATAGAACCACAAGCCGAACTACGACAGGAGAAACACCTTTCTCCATGGCATACGGCGTCGAGGCGGTACTCCCCGTAGAAATTGAAACGCCAACCCTAAGAACTGTTGTCCACAACAACGAGGATAATGCGGAGGGCATGAACGGAGAACTCGATTTATTGGAAGAAAAGTGACTCA
>NW_010363533.1:128772-151112 GCF_000414095.1 Morus notabilis | reverse complement strand
CTAACGAATATACCGTCGATAACCAATTCAAACGGGTGAGACACACAAATAAAATCAAAATGGGGAAGCCACCTCAGTTATTTTAACACATAAACATAGCAAAAATAACAACGCCTTTATCATAAACAAAAAAAAAAAAAAGAACAAAGATAACTCCGCAACAAAATGAGTCGTACCTAAATTTCCGATGAAGACACATTTCTTCTGTTGATCTAGCATAAGGTTAGATATGGGCCTACCCACCTCCAACCATGATGCCCTTGCATGGATCCTCTCTTAGAACGAGGCACATCAGTAACCTAAGACGGTGCCGGATGCCAGCCCTAATGGGAGAGGGAGATGGCGTTGCAAGCAAAATAATAGAAACTCCAATTATCGAGAGAGAGAGAGAGAGTTAACATCTAGTTGTGCTTGGTATGAAGGAAGAAAAGATATATAATTCAGGTGAGGAGGAAAAGAAAAAAGATAAATGCGAGGATTTTAAAAGACATACTCGACACATTCAAAATCGAGTACGACCAAAATTCGTTACAGTTGATGGATAAAACCAGTCAACTAACACCAAATTCTGAATATAGGGGGCACAAGTAACATGACTTAAAAATAAATCTAAGAATAAACTAACGAATATACCGTCGATAACCAATTCAAACGGGTGAGACACACAAACAAAATCAAAATATGGGGAAGCCACCTCAGTTATTTGAACACATAAACATAGCAAAAATAACAACGCCTTTATCATAAACAAAAAAAAAAAAAAGAACAAAGATAACTCCACAACAAAATGAGTCGTACCTAAATTTCCGATGAAGACACATTTCTTCTGTTGATCTAGCATAAGGTTAGATATGGGCCTACCCACCTCCAACCATGATGCCCTTGCATGGATCCTCTCTTAGAACGAGGCACATCAGTAACCTAAGACGGTGCCGGATGCCAGCCCTAATGGGAGAGGGAGATGGCGTTGCAAGCAAAATAATAGAAACTCCAATTATCGAGAGAGAGAGAGAGAGTTAACATCTAGTTGTGCTTGGTATGAATGAAGAAAAGATATATAATTCAGGTGAGGAGGAAAAGAAAAAAGATAAATGAGAGGATTTTTTTTTCTATTGTATTGGTATGTATTTACCCTTTAATCTCCCTGTGTTGAGAGAGATTAAGATGGGGGTTTGTTTTGAAATCCTTCTCCAATTTATTTTTCTCCTAGAGCCATTTAGAAGGTAGGTTTAAACTATTCAAATTTTTGAGATAAAACACTATAGCATAACTTTTCTTTTGGTGTTTTTTTTTTTAAATTTAATTTAAAAGTTCTTTTAATAATTTAAAAAACTTTTAAATTCAAAAATTTTTTTAAAAAAAGAAAACACCATTTGAATCTAAAATAAAGTGATTTGACCAATCCTCCAAACACACCTATTTTATCTCTTATTAAATAATGATATGTCCCAATTTCCTTCCATCATTTCTCCCAAATGTTTGTCTCCTTCTACTTCTCCCTCTAACCAGCAAGCTTTAAGAGAATCCATGTTCTTTTTCTGTTTCCTTCAGGTGGACAATGAAAAGAAGGGTGTTAAGTGGAACAAAACCAAAGTTCGGAGTAAGTAAAATGAGAAGTTTTAAAGTTATGAGATATAGGAGGAACAACCTTAAGTATGGGTGTGAATAATACTTTGTTAAACGTATTCTCAAACACCTAATTATTTTCTTAAGAAATTAAATTAATAAGCTACAAATTAAAAATTAAGGGAAAATTTCATAATACCATGTGTTTTAGCATAATAGAATTTGCATTTTAATAATTTTGAATTGGTATCTATGTTTTAAAAAATCATTGCTCACTACTTTAAGGTCATTTTTTAAGACGTAAAATGTCATTTCTACTTTTGTACTTAATAATTTTTTTTACAAACATATTAAGACCTCGTTCGTTTTGCTCATTCGAGTTAAGAACTTAAGTTAAAAAGTGAGTCCACATGAGAAAAAATATTGTAGTAGAAAAATAATTTGAACTTTTATGAGAAAAAACACAGAAACAAAAATTTGATTCATAATTCGAGCTAGTAAAACTAAGGAGGCCTAAAAATATTTTTAAAAAGCTTAAAATAGAAAAAAAAACAAAAACAAAACCTTCATCCAAACAAGCAAACTTACCAAAATTTTACTGATTTATCCATGTTCATGTTACCGATTCGAGTTTTATTACAATAAAAAATTTTAAAAAATAATCACATTTAATTTTTTTACTATAATAAAAAATTTTCACATAAAATTATATCTCAATTTAAATTAAAAATTTAAATCAATAAAATTAAACCGCTCTGTCATTTATTTTTATTTTCTGCCAAAGAAAAAGCTATTTACTTATTATTATTTATTTTTTGCGTACTGCCCAAATAATTATTCTTCTGAAATCACTCCCAAGTCCCAACCACGTCACCACAACATCTGACGCGGACGGTTGGGATTGCGCATTGCATGACGCCTCCTCACCTTGGAGTGGGACCCACGCCGTATGTTTATACTACGCCGTTTCACCGCCTACGACTACAAGCCGCGTGTTTTTCCGTCTCCTTATATCCCTTCGGCTAATTAGGGTTTATATTCCGCTTCTGTAAAACTGAAAACCTGTTTGGCTTTTCTCCCCATAGAAAGAAAATGCCGGGATTGACTTGTAACGCTTGCAACAAGGAGTTCACCGACGATTCGGAACTAAAACTCCATTACAAGTCCGAATGGCACCGCTACAATCTCAAGCGCAAGGTTCGTATTTCCACTACTTTCCATTTACAATCCCTAATTTTCATCTAATTTATGCTTTCTAGAGTTAGGGTTTTCATATATATATATATATATATATATATATATGCATGTCTGTATGGATTTATGTGCACGTTGATGAAAATTGGGAAAATGTTTGAATCTCTAAAATTTCAAGTATTCCCATTTTTTGGGAGCCGATAATGGAGTTTGATCTTTTGCCGCTTAAGATAATTTCGATTGTTCACTCGTGATATAAGTTATATGCCTATAATTTATTGAGTTTGTGGGTCGCAGGCTTCTATTCTCAGCCAAAATAATTTGGAGAATTTGAGATTTTAAATGTTTTGCCTAAAAAAATCATTTTCCATCTATCAAGTTTCATTTTCCGAATTTCAGTTAATGAATTTGCTGTGTTCTTTAATTCGTTATGCGGACTTTGAGGAACTCATTAGACTGTTTACTGGGCGTCCTTTCATTTTTGAAAAAGACTTGTTAAATTAAACGAAATGTGATTCTTCGAATATCTTGGCGGTTCTTTGGTCGTTCTTTTAAGCGGCTTCCTGTTAATTAAATTCTTTTGACAAAACTAAATCAGGTAGCTGACGTTCCTGGAGTAACAGAGGCATTGTTCCTAACTAGACAATCTGCTCTTGCCCAAGAGAAAAATAAGTTGAGCGAAACCCCGATGCTCTACAGCTGCGGACTTTGTGGCAAGGGGTATAGAAGTTCCAAGGCTCATGCTCAGCATCTCCAATCACGAAGTCACATCACACGGGCTTCTCACGGGACTAACCATGAAGACGAGGAGAGGGCGATAATCAAGCCACTCCCACGACGTGTTGCAAATAAGGTTCCTCCACAAAAGGAGGTTGAGAGTGAAGAAAGTGAAGATAGTGAAGACGAGTGGGTGGAGGTTGATCCTGAAGAAGAATTTCTTGGGGAGGCGACAAAGTCCTTGACTGGCTTGAACGTCAATGAGCAGGGCCAGCAGGCTTCCGAAGATGACATGGACGAAGACGATGATGATAAATATGAGGGGTTGGATCCATCCTGTTGCTTTATGTGCGATTTGGAGCATGATACCATAGAGAGCTGCATGGTTCACATGCACAAGCAGCATGGTTTCTTCATTCCTGACGTTGAGTATTTGAAAGATCCAAAAGGCCTTCTTACTTATCTTGGCCTTAAGGTACAATGAATATTGTTAAGATCTTGCCTTGATCCTAACGAACTCGTTGCCTTTTATTTTCAACAAATTTGCCCTTTTCAGAAGTTAGTCTCACCTAATTTCTTTCTGTCTTCTATTTTCAGATCAAGAGGGATTTCATGTGCTTGTACTGCAACGATAGGCGTCACCCCTTTAGCAGCTTGGAAGCAGTTAGGAAGCATATGGTGGCAAAAAGCCACTGCAAAGTACACTATGGTGATGGCAATGATGAGGAGGAAGTAGAGTTGGAAGAGTTTTATGATTATAGCAGCAGGTTTTTCTCCTTCCTCATAACTGGGTCCTATTTCGATATCAGTTTTCCATTAATTTATGTATCTCATCACCATTGAACTTTGTGCTTATGCTCTGACATATGATTTGGTATGTTCTGAGCCACCCTCTTCTTATCGTTTGGTACAGTTACACCAATGAGGATGGTAAACAGCTGGTTGCATTAGGCGACGCTGTGGAACTTGTTGGGTCTGAGCTCGTCATCACTGAAAGATCTAGCACCAGAATATCGACCAAAACAATCGGTTCCAGGGAGTTCTTGCGCTACTATCGCCAGAAACCACGCCCATCACCAGTTGGTGACATGGCCATAACAGCCTCACTGGCCTCAAGGTTCGCTTATGTCTTCCCTGCATTTGTTTTCATCCATGTGTTACTGATAAGAAAACATTGATATCAAAATTTTAGTAAGGACAAACACTAAACAAGGATACCGTGCTTCGATTTTCAGGTACAGAAGCATGGGATTGGCAACTGTGCAGTCAAGAGAACAGATGGTGAGGATGAAAGTGATGAAGGCAATGAATAGATCAGGGGTGGAGGCAATGCGCACAAAGATTGGAATGAAGAGTAACGTTATTAGGAATCTGCCCAAGAATGTCCCATATTAGTTGTTATTGATTATTAGGAATCTGTCGAAGATCGTCCCATATTTGTTGTTATTGATTATTTTCGAGTTTTATTTCACCAAAAAAAAAAGAGAGATTATTTTCGAGTTTTATTTATTTATGGAATTTTTTGTTTCCATAGGATGGGTCTCGGTCTCGTAGCATTGTAGCAACCACAGATAATAACGTATATAAATGCTTTTTTTTTCCTTCCACAAGTTTGTAGAACAGCCCGAGTACCAAAATATGCGTGTCCTATCGAAGGGTGTTTGCAGACTTGGCTAGGCTTATTAATACTGAAAGGTTTTTATTTTTTTTTATTTTTTTTTATTTTTTGCTATTTTTGGCTCCCCTTTTGGCTTATGTTCCGTTGATATAGGAAATATATACTTTTGGGCATCATTTCATGTGTACAAGTAACAGTAATTTTGGACGCTTTTTTACCCAAAAAAAAAAAACATTAGTTTTTATTCATTGTTAAGGAATTTCTATGGCAGGACCTCTCACCTCTCATTTATCACTACAGGTAGAAATTGTTGTTTCAACGTTAAATTAAATATTAAATTGAATTAAAAAGGAATTATTCCGATCTTGAAAACTTAATTCAAAGATTAAAACAGTTTTTACTGAACAAATTTTACCGTAGAAATTCCCTTATCACGGTTACTATTGACCTGAGGCGAAAGAAGGAAAAAGAAGGAACGAATATGAAAGCAAGGAGTTCATTAGCCATACACAAGAAGTTACCAGAAACACAAGTAGTGGGACAAATATGAAAATATGTCAAAGTTCTCATTTATTTTTGACGGAAGAGACTAATTGTAAAATTGTTATAATTATGGGGGATAGTAAAACGATTTAAAAATAAACATCAGTTCAGGGGTTAAATTGAGACCGAGGCTGTACACAATTTAGGGGTTAAATTGAGACCTCTGTAATTCAAAGTCAAAGACCAAATTCATTAGCCATACACAAGAAGTTACCAGAAACACAAGTAGTGGGACAAATATGAAAATATGTCAAAGTTCTCATTTATTTTTGACGGAAGAGACTAATTGTAAAATTGTTATAATTATGGGGGATAGTAAAACGATTTAAAAATAAACATCAGTTCAGGGGTTAAATTGAGACCGAGGCTGTACACAATTTAGGGGTTAAATTGAGACCTCTGTAATTCAAAGTCAAAGACCAAATTCATTAGCCATACACAAGAAGTTACCAGAAACACAAGTAGTGGGACAAATATGAAAATATGTCAAAGTTCTCATTTATTTTTGACGGAAGAGACTAATTGTAAAATTGTTATAATTATGGGGGATAGTAAAACGATTTAAAAATAAACATCAGTTCAGGGGTTAAATTGAGACCTCTGTAATTCAAAGTCAAAGACCAAATTCAAAATATACACCCAAAAAGATCCAGTACCCATTGATCATTAATAAAAACAGACACGCAATTACAAAGAAACACCACTCACGAAAAAGGAAAAAAAAAAATACTGACTAATTATTTCACATATATGACCATGTAGAAACTGAAATGATGATCACCTAAGAAACAAAAGATTTTGGTGAAAGGTGAAGAACAAAATAAATAAAAACTGCAGCCTTTTTTTTTCATCACTCGCCAACATCTTAAAGTATGAAGTACTCTCCATCTTCCTCATCTCCTTTATGCTCTTCATGTTTGGTTCTTTACAATACAGATCATAAGCCTCAAAAAAAAAAAAAAACAAAAACATAAGGAATCCTACCAGGTTTTCCTATCGCAACGATGTTAATCACCTCCCATAATCCTTGTGTAAAAAAACCAAACGCGATGCCTCGTTTATTTCACTAATTCGAATTTTGTTACAGTAAAAAACTCTCAGAAACAGTCACATCTAACTTTTTTCCTATAGTAAAAAGTTCTCACATAAAGTCGCATACCAACTCGAATCAGCAAACTAAACGGGCCTAAAAAATCACATGCATCCAATTTTTTTCTCTTCAAAGTCCCTGTCGTCGAAAATATCCTTTTGCGGCGTAACTATTCTCGAAACTGTAAGGAATAATCCCAGAAGAAATCATTTATATTCATGAGAAGAAGAAGTAGAAGGAAAAACTACAACAAAAGAAGAGGAAGACAAAACACAATGTTTTGTCTAAAATGCTTTGTTATCAGATTGCTCCAGGTGTCCAAGATGATGCAGAGTCAATTTTCCCTTCTACAACAGATTGTATATATATATATATATATATATATGTTTAAGACCAGACAGAGAGGCATTTATATCCGAGAGATTGTAACTGCTTCACGGGAAAAAGGGAACCAGTACACGGTGAGTGAGAGGAGATTTGTTCTAAGAGTGTTTGGGGTGTGAGAAAATAGAAGAAATTAGGATTTCTTATGGGTATTTTCTCGGGAAACACTTTGTTTTTCTCTTGGGTTGGTTTCTAGGTTTGTGTCTCAGATTTCTCAGTTGAGGGGTTCTTCGGTGTAACCGATTGAGGGTGTAAATCTTCTTCTTTATAGTGGATTGAGTTTCTTGTGGAGGAGCTCAGCAGGATTAGGTCAAATTATTTTGGCCGAACCTGGATAATCTTGTCGTGTTCTTAGTTTATGTTTTCTTGATTATTCAGTTTCATATTTCCGATTGTGTTGGTCTCGTTCCAATAGTGGTATCAGAGCTGACGGTTAACTACCGATCGGTGAAGGCCTAGAGTGTCTGCCTTGTTTGGGGGAAATTCGGAAAAATTCAGGGAATCTTGAAGAAATCTTGAAGGTGTGCTATCTGCCTTAAGGGCTATAGAATTAGAAATTAAGAATGAAATGTCTCAAAGAAAGGACACAAATGGAGATGAAGGGTTGTTCACTAGAGGTAGACCACTCAAGAAAGAATCAGGTGAGAAGAACAAGAATAGGCCACCCTCAAGGTCAAAGTCCAAGAATGGATCAAGAAAGTGTTTTTTCTGTAAAAAGCATGGGCACATAAAAAGATTCTGCAAGGAATGGAAGAAGCATTTGGCTGAACAGAAACCTACAGAAAAGGATGCTGCAATGGTCATTCAAGACAATGGCTATGAGAGTCTTGAGATGCTCGTTGTTGGGACCTCTGAAGAAGAGTCAAAATGGATTCTGGACTCTGGGTGCACATACCATATGTGCCCAAATAAATCTTGGTTCACAAACTATGAGAGGAGAGATGGAGGCAAAGTCTTGATGAGAAACAATCATGCTTGCACAATGATTGGATCTGAAAACATCACTGTCAAGATGAATGATGGGACCTATCACACTTTCAAGGATGTCAGGCATGTTCCTGAACTTAGAAGGAACTTGGTCTCGCTGGGAGCCTTAGATGATGCAGGATATGGTTATAAGGCTGAAGGTGAAACAATGAAGATCTTAAAGGGTTCGTTAGTAGTAATGAAAGGTGAAAAGAAAGCAAGCCTTTATGTCTTGAAGGGTCAAACAGTTACTGGTACAACAGCAGCTATAATCAGTGAGAAGTCCAGGGCCGAAATCTGGCATAGAAGGCTAGGCATGTAAGTGAGAGAGGTCTCCAGGAACTCAGCAACCAGGGACTACTTGGAGACGACAAAATCAACCATTTGGACTTCTGTGAGTAGTGCATTTTAGGGAAGCAACACAGGTTGAAATTCACTACATCAACATACAGAGCAAAGAGACCACTGGATTATCTACATGCGGATCTATGGGGGCCAGAAAGAACACCTACTTATGCGGGGTCCAAGTACTTTCTTTCTATAGTTGATGATCACTCTAGGAAAGTCTGGATTTACCTATTAAAAACTAAAGATGAATGCTTTAATAAATTTAAACAATGGAAGAACCTAGTTGAGAATCAACTAAATAAAAAGGTAAAGGCCCTTAGAACTGATAATGGTCTATAATTCTGCCATGAGTTGTTCACAGATTATTGCCACATTAATGGCATCCTAAGGCATAGAACTGTGAAGAAAACACCCCAACAAAATGACATAGCAGAGAGGATGAATAGAACCTTAATGGAAAGAGTTAGGTGTATGCTATTTGGTTCAAGTTTACCTAAAGTTTTTTGGGGTGAAGCGGTCAACACTACTTGTTATCTAATTAATAAATGTCCATGTAAGCCTATAGGATTAAAGACCCCATAAGAGCTCTGGACTGGAAAGCCACCTAATCTAGGAAATTTGAGAGTCTTTGGATGTGCAGCGTATGCACACCAAAGAGAAGGGAAGTTAGACCCTAGATCCCTTAATG
Source organism: Morus notabilis (assembly GCF_000414095.1). Lineage (NCBI taxonomy): Eukaryota > Viridiplantae > Streptophyta > Magnoliopsida > Rosales > Moraceae > Morus > Morus notabilis. Next base: position 141,998 of record NW_010363533.1, on the reverse strand, counting down.
CATATTCCTAGGATATCCTGAGGGAGTCAAAGGATATAGATTATGCCTGAAAATGGTCCTAAGTTTAAAATCATCATTAGCAGGGATGTAATCTTTAATGAAAATAACGTGCCTTATTTTAAGAAGGACAAAGATATTGCTGCTACTTTTAATGATGCAGGAACAGGTGCAAACACCCCACGACAGCTCCAATTTGAGGTGGAGACACCAATGGCATCAAACCAAACACCAATGGATCAGGAACCTGATCATGAACCAGAGTAACAACAACAAGTATCACATGAAATAGCTGTTGAAGAACCAGGAGAGGAACTAGAGCCTGCGGTATCATAGACTCTGTCAGATTATGTTCTCTCAAGAGATAGGTCAAGGAGGTAGATCAAACCCCACAGAGATATGGTGAAAGTGAGCTCATAGCATTTGCTTTAAGCTCGGCTGAAGACCTGACAAAAATTGAACCAGGTACATATCAAGAAGCAGTCTCATGCTCTCAGTCCAGCAAGTGGATTGCTGCCATGGAGGAAGAGATGAACTCTCTCAGGAAGAATAACACTTGGGTCTTAATGGATAAGCCTAAGAAGCAAAAACTTGTTTCCTGCAGGTGGATCTTTAAGGTTAAAGATGGAGCTGCACTAAATGAGCCCAGGAGATACAAGGCAAGATTAGTAGGTAAAGGGTTCACACAAGTTGAAGGCATAGATTACACTGAGGTGTTCTCACCGGTTGTGAAATACAAGACAATAAGAACTATTCTTGCCTTAGTAGCTCAAAAGGACTGGGAATTGGAGCAGATGGATGTTAAAACTGCTTTCTTACATAGGGACCTGATTGAAACAATTTATATGCAACAACCACCTGTTTTGAAGTAAAAGGAAAGGATGAAAAGGTGTGTTTGCTGCGGAAGTCCTTGTATGGATTGAAACAATCCCTAAGGCAATGGTATAAGATTCGACAGTTATGTGGTTAAAGCTGGATTTACAAGGAGAAATTATGATTCTTGTTTGTATCACAAGAACCCGGGAGCAAGTAATGCAGTTCTTCTCCTATTGTATGTAGATGACGTGCTAATTACAAGCACGGACCCAGAAATGATCAAGGAGGTGAAGAAAATATTAAGCTCAGAGTTTGATATGAAAGACTTAGGCAAGGCAAAGAGAATTCTCAATATTGACATAAAAAGGAACAGAAGAGATAAGACCTTATGCTTTTCACAAGAAGAGTACTTAAGGAAGGTCGTGAAAAAGTTCTCAATGGAACAGGCAAGAGGAGTAAGTGTTCCTCGAGCCGGTCACTTCAAATTGTCGGCAGAGCAATCTCCCACAACAGAAGAAGACAAACTGAAGATGTCTAAGTTCCTTACTCAAGTGCAATAGGCTTCTTAATGTATGCAATGATCTACACTAGGCCTGACCTTGCCTATGCAGCAAGCATACTGAGCAAGTATATGGCGAATCCAGGGCAAGATCACTGGCTTGCCATGAAATGGGTGTTGAGATATGTCAAGAATACTCTCAGTTATGGTTTAATTTACAAGCGCAAGGTAGCATATATGATATTGGAAGGATTTGTAGACTCAGACTATGCAGGTGATAGAGATAAGAGGAGATCAACATCAGCATTTATGATAACTTTGAGTGATAGTTGTATCAACTGGAAAGCTCAACTACAACCTGTAGTGGCTCTATCAAGCACAAAGGCTGAATATATGGCTCTTACAAAAGGCTTTAAAGAAGCTATATGGATGCAAGGATTGCAAAACGTGTTAAAGGTGCTGAGAGGAACTCCTAAAATTTACTCGGACAGCCAGTCAACAATCCATTTATGCAAAATTCTAGTATATCATGAAAAGTCCAAGCACATAGACGTGAGGCATCACTTTATCAAGGAAAAAGTAGAAGATGAAGTGGTCAAGCTGGATAAGGTTGACACTGAAGAGAATCCTTCAGATATGGCTACAAAGGTAATCTATGCAAGCAAACTCTAAAAATGTCTGGATTTGCTTAATATTAGAAAAACGTAGCCTTGAAGGATAGAGCTATGATTTCACAAGAAGCCATGATTTACTTCTGAGATTAAGGTGGAGTTTGTAAGGAATAATCCTAGAAGAAATCATTTATATTCATGAGAAGAATAAGTAGAAGGAAAAACGACAACAAAAGAAGTGGAAGACAAAATGTAGCGTTTTGTCTAAAATGCTTTGTTATCAGATTGCTCCAGGTGTCTAAGATGATGTAGAGTCAATTTTCCCTTCTACAACAGATTGTGTATATATATATATATATATATATATGTTTAAGACCAGAATTAGGGCATTGAGTCAGTGAAGAACAAAGAGGCATTTGTATCCGAGAGATTGTAACTGCTTCACGGGAAAAAGAGAACCAGTGCACGGTGAGTGAGATGCTTCACGGGAAAAAGGGAACCAATACACGGTGAGTGAGAAAGGATTTGTTCTAAGAGTGTTTGGGGTGTGAGAAAATAGAAGAAATTAAGATTTCTTCTGGGTATTTTCTCAGGAAACACTTTGTTTTTCTCTTGGGTTGGTTTCTGGGTTTGTGTCTCAAATTTCTCAGTTGTTCTTTGAGGGGTCCAACAGAAACTCCATGCATTAAAGCAACAAAACTACTCAGAATATCGCTTTTGACCAAATCCAGAGTTAGTTTAAGCATTGACAAAACAAAATTATTGATCTGAATGACTCTTTTCTTGGCTGCTTCAGCGTCACTGTAGACCTGATCATGATTAACTTCTTTATCACCCAAAACAGATTTGCTATCTTCTCCAGTTTCTTGTCAATGGCATGCTTTGCTTCAACGATGGAATCTTTCAATCCTTCTATAAAGTTATCGTAAAAGCGCTTTACTCGATTCATGAAATCGTTTGTTTAAACACCACTCAATCTTGGGTAATACCCAACTACAAGCCTTGCAAAGTATCTCCGAAATGTTGCCAATAGCTCTAACCATAGCGTTTCCCATGATATGTTATGATAAAAGGTAGTTTCTTTGAGTACTACCGTAAATTGTTGGATGTTTTTTATTCATCCTTTGTGGGTTAACGAATCTCTTACAGCTGATAAAATAAAATCTATCCTTACTAGGCCACCTTTTCAACAAGAGAACCTTTGCAGTACGATGAAGAAGTTGTGGGAAGTTAAGAAGGGTCTTGATATTAAGGAAAGAGGATATGATACTTTGATCTCTCTCGGTAATTAGCATTTGGTAGTGACAACTATGAGTATCGTGCTGCTTTGGTAGCTGATCCTTTATCTTGACAGATTACTCCATGAACTATAATTCTTTGAAAAGTTCTAGTTCCTGCCACTAAAAATTTAATTAGCGAGTAACCTCTAAAAGTTTATATAGGGTCCGTTTGAATTGGCTTAAAAAAAGTTATTTTTGACTTATTTCATCTAAAAATTACTTTTGAATCTGTTTAGATGGAAAACCTTAAAGTATTTTTTAGTTTTTTTAAGCACTGTTGAAAAAAATAATCTCTTTAGTGCTTATAAAAGGCTTTTTTATTTACATTTTTTAACATTTTATTTGTGAACAACAAAATCTAAAAATTACTTTTGAATCTGTTTAGATGGAAAACCTTAAAGTATTTTTTAGTTTTTTTAAGCACTGTTGAAAAAAATAATCTCTTTAGTGCTTATAAAAGGCTTTTTTATTTACATTTTTTAACATTTTATTTGTGAACAACAAATTAAATATCTCATCTATATCTTTTTATTACATTTTTTTTATAACAATAAGTACTTTTAACTTTTTTACCTAAACAGATTCAAAAACTCTTTTTAAATATAAAATTATTTTTTTCAAACACATCTAAACACTAGTTAAAAGCCCCAACTTATGATTATCTTCTTTTACCACTTATAAGCACAAGCACGCCTAGACAATCAAGTCTCAATCATATAGGTCTCGTTCATTTTACCGATTCGAGTTTTCAGTTCTAAGTTTCTACAGTAAAAAGCTCTCAGAAAATGTCACATCTAACTTTTTCTGCTACAGTGAAAAGCTCTCAGAAAATGTCACATTTCAGCTCGAATTAAAAACTCGAATCCGCGAAGTGAACGAGGCCATAGTAACTAAGGGCTTGTTCTTTTGAGTGAAAAATTCAAAAAAAGGTAACTCGAGTTACAACTTTATTCGAGTTCATGTTCTTTTAAGTTTAAACTCGAGTTCAGTAACTCGAACTCAAATTAATGAACAATATTTTTTCTATTCTTAAAAATGCTATAACTTTTTCGTTTTAATTCTGATTGAGATGATTTTTTTTCTATGCGTTGATAATGAAAAGACGAATAAAACCAGACCCATATACCCTATTAAAATTTTTCATCAGCATTGAGTTTTTATTAAAATACTATCTAAATACAAATTCAAGTTTTGACTCACTCAAACACAAACTCCAAAAGATTCTTATCTCAAACCATAACTCAAATATACACAACCGAACATAAACTCAAGTTACAAGTTCAACTTAAGTTATAACTCAAATTCAACTCAAGAATTATACTCAAGTTAAACTTCAAAAGAACAAGCTCTAAATTTTTATAAAAATCGGTCGCTTGAGCTTCAAGGCCCCATTTTATAATTTGCGTGGCATATATACATGTAATAATAGTTTTTTTATTTTCTTATTTTTTATACGTAACTTTCTTTTTTGCTTTTATTTTAGAGAAAAATATTTTTTTTCTTAATCATTAGTATCGTCTTAAAGTATCTCCGATACAATGTTATAATTGATGTGTTAATTGTTAATTTAGCATTTGAGTGTAAAAATCAGTCTCTAATACAATACTATTTGTTGTGTCAAATTAATCATATACTATATTTTGTGGTAAATTTCCTACTAAGTATAGCATATAAGAAATTTGATATTTAATTGTCATTAGTTGAAATATTTACTTATTCATGTAATTATTGTAACTTTTATATTTTCTAATTATTTTAAAAATAAAATTTTACTTTTAAAACTTAGTGACTATGACGCAAAGTAAATTTAACATTTCGAATAACATTATGTATTTATGTATTGAAGTAAATATAAAGTGCTAAACACATACCCTTTTCAAACTCTCTTACAAATGCTAGTCACTACATTTAACATGTGTCATCTTAAATTTCTCAACCAAACTCATTTAATAAAAAGTCACTTCTTTCCATATTATTTACAAGAGTGCCAATTTATCTTCTATAATCTCTACTAGTCCACATGCACACCTTAATATTTACAATTATTATTTATTAAACGCTATCTTGCACTTCTTACCTCATTATTTATAAGATTCTAAAAAAAAAAAAATGAAAAAAAGTCCGGCACAGTTTAGTAAAGAAAAAAAAGAGAAATGCTTAACGATAATAAAAGAACACGAAGATAATGTCTAATATGTATGTGTGTGTGTGTACATATATAGAATCTCTACATATATTGTTGTTATTTGGTGTTATGATTACTGATTTGTATGGTATGTATAGTATAAGGACGAGTGGTAGCTTTCTCTCTTATTTTTATTTTTTTTATTTTTTTAAACCGCTTGCCCTCTTATAATTATGCAACTAATAACTAGCTTAAAACGGCACCTTAAAAAAAAAAGAAGTCATTAAAGAATGGCCCCGTTCATTTCGCTGATTCGAGTTTAGAATTCGAGTTTTGCTACAGTAAAAAGCTCTCACAAACAATCACATCTAACTTTTTTGCTACAGTAAAAAGTTCTCACATAAAATCACATCTCAACTCGAATTAAAAACTCGAATCAGCGAACTAAACGGGCTAGTTTCGTCAATGCTTAAACTTACTCTGGATTGGGTGGTGAGAAGTTTTGAGAATCGTCGGAAAATATTTCGACGTGGGGGATCTTAAAGAGAAAATGTTGGAAAAACTTGGTAGGATTCCGTGTGTTATTTCTGAAGCTTATGATCTGTTTGGTAAAGAACCAAACATGAGCATTAGGGATAGGATTAAAATGAAGAATTCTTATTTCATTAAGGGTCCGTTTAGTTCGTTGATTCAAATTTTTAATTTGAGTTGAAATGTAATTTTATATAACAATTTTTTATTGTAGTAAAAAAATTAAATGTGACTGTTTTTCAAAATTTTTTTTATAACAAAACTTGAATTATAAACTTGAATTGGTGAAATGAATAAGACTTAAGTTGTTGACAGTGATAAAAGAAAAGCAGCAGTTTTTGTTTATTTTGCTCTTCAACTTTCTGCCTCTTTTGTTGTTAGGTCACCTTTTCAGCTTCCACAGTCATATTAATATAATCTCTCTCTCTCTCTCTTCTCACCTTTTCAGCTTCCACAGTCATATTAATATAATCTCTCTCTCTCTCTTCATGTGTGGTGTTTATTTGTTTGTTTGTTTATTAATGGATTGAGTACTGGATTTTTTTTGTTTTATTTTGAATTTGGCCTTTGATTAATTCGACTTATTTGGGTTTTGCTAATCGTATTTGTCACAAAATAGACTATCTTGTATCTACTTTACGATTTAATTGTGAAGTAATGAATGGAAAAAAAATATATATCTTATTTTTACATCCATCAATGTTCCTTCGAATGAAAGTTAAAAGGATTGTAAATACTATAATATGTATGCGCTTTCCTTTAAAAGAAAGAAAGAAAGAAAGAAAGAAAGAAAACAGAGAGAGAAAAAAAAAAGAATATATAAAAGAAAAAAAAGAATATAAAATTAAAAGATAAAAAAAAGTGAACATATGTAAATCTTGAAAAATAACAAAATTTTTTACTCAAAAACAAAAAGTAACAAAAGAATATATGCGATTGACAACCTTGGAGAGAATCCTACTCTAAACAGTAACTGTGGAAATATTCCTCATTTTTAATCCAATATATAAAATGGAAAATAGTTCACTTTTCCTTTTGTTCTTTGGACCCAAATAGTTCACTTTTTACTCGGCAAGAATGTTCATTTTCTGAGATGTATGAATATATAGACCATTTTTCTCAACAGGAAAATTTAAGAAAGGACAAGAAATAGTATAAAACTTTTAAACAGAATAAACTTCGTATTAGAAATAAGTTTTGGTTCGGGACAGTGAGAAATTTAAGCAGCTGATTATTATGAGTGCAATCTTTGTCTGACGTTTAATTTTTCAAGGAAAAGAGTGATCATGGAAGTTTTCAGTTTTTTGTCGTTTTTTTTTTTTTTTTACAAGGTTGGGAACTGACTGTGAAAGTCCTTGAAATATCAGTATTCTTGTATTTCCAATATAGCACCTTTCTATTCAATTTGTACTGACCAACCAAAGAACATTCAATGATCAGAAACTGAAATCTTCCACAACTTCTTCATCGTAACCACAAGCCACAAGTGAGAAGCGAACAGATTCTATTCCATTAGCAATAAAGAGATTCGTTAACCACAAAGGAAGAATCAATGCCCCCACAACTCCCTCACTTCACACAGATACATTCACGTATTCTTTTCACATTTCAAGGATTTCTCATGCTTCATATATATATATATATATGTGTGTGTGTGTGTGTGTATGTGCGCGCGCGCGCGTGTATAGCAATCAGAGGGATACAACAATTTGCATTACTACGTTTTATCAAAACAAGATATGGGGAACGCTATGGCTGGAGTTATTGACAGTATTTGGGAGATACTTTGCAAGGCTTGTAATTGGGTACTATCTAAGATTGAGTGGTGTTTAAACTACATCTCGGAGAAGACAAACAACTTGGTGAATCGGGCTAAGCGCTTCTACGACAACTTGACAGAAAGTTTGAAGGAATCCATCGCCAAAGCGAAGCGTGCCATCGATGAGAAACTGGAGAACGCAGCAGATCTGGTTCGGTCGATAAAGAAGAAGTCGATCATCAGCTCATGCAGCGACGTTGAAGCGGCGAAGAAACTAGTCGTTCAGATCAAGAACTTAGTTGTGTCAATGCTTAAACTAATTCTGGATTTGAACAAATCGGAAAGCGGAAAGAGTTTTCTTACTTTAATGGATGAGGTTTCCCTAAAAACAGGAAAGAAAAAGCTCGGAGTCGGGGAATTTAAGGAGGATATGATGGATACATGTGGTGTTATGAGTCGCGTTGGGTATTTGGTACGAGGATTCTTGCCGTTGATTATTGTCGTGACAGAAAAACCTGATAAGATTCTGTGTGTTATTGTTGAAGTTTGTAAACTGTTTTTCAAAGAACCAAATAGGAACAAGAGCATTAAAGAGATGAAGAATATGGAGAGTACAAGCTTCAAGTTGTTGGAGAGTGATGAAGAAAGGAAGGCAGCCGCTTCTATCTATATTGCTCTTCTGAGTTTCGCCAGCAATTTTGGTTTTTAGGTAATTATCATTTTGGTTTCTGCATGGTCATATGCAATAAGTTTGTGTCTTTTTTCTTTTCTTTGTGGGGGTTTAAGTGCAAATTCAAAGAGTGCTAGTGTTGCTTAGCTAGCTGAGTTTAGCCGACTCCTGTGTCAATTGCTTTATTTTCATTTCTCACCACTGTATTCCATCTACCAGCCATGGAGATGATGATTGTGTTCAATAAATAATAGGAACCAGACCCTTTTTCTGGCTATTTTCTCTGCTTCTTGTGTGTGTGTGCGTGCATCTGCTGAGCAAACTAGTATTATTGGAGGCCCCTAGAAGTTTGGTACCAGAGCAAGTTCCACGGCCACACCATTCGGCGACCCGTGAGCTACTGATCGAGTTTCGAGTTTCGAGTTTCGAATTTGGAGTTTGGAAGGTGAGTGGAGACCATTTAAGAGACGATCCGGATGTTCGGAGCCATGCAATGCAAGGAGCTGCACCGAAGGTTGCGCGCCGATTTAGATCGTGAAAGAGCTCTCCATCATCGTCCAGTGGAATTTGTGATGGATAGGATATGTGGTTGGCAACAATCAGCCGAGATAAAGGATATACGTGTTAATGTGTAAGCTCATTTTGAAGCCGTATTTGCCGATCCTGTCCGTGGGACGGCCGCCTGATTTTCTTTACTTGCATATTTATCACAAAATTAGTCTTAACCTATTTTACCAATTAATTGTGATTTGTGAAGTAATGAATGAAAAGTAAGGTTCCAATACGAAGTTAGAGATTTTAAGACCCGTTTAGTTCGCTGATTCGCGTTTTTAATTCGAGTTGAGATGTGACTTTATGTGAGAACTTTTTGTTGTAACAAAAAAGTTAGATATAACTGTTTCTGAGAATTTTTTACTATAACAAAATTCAAATTTTAAACTCGAATAGTTAACAAATGATTGACACTCGAATGATAGAATCATAGCCCAGTTAAAAATGAATGAAAACTTATTATTGTGTTACTGGAATATGCACGTAGACTTTTGAAGTGGTTGAAGAAAAAAAAAATGAGAACATGTTCAGCAGTGAATGCGGTTAATGGCATCATCAATATAAACATGTTCGAAATGTGGTGGTTTCAACTTTTTTAAATTTGAAAACATCTCTAATGTAATTTCCTTCAAGTGGATTCCAACATACATGAATGTTATTTCAAACGGAACTTAGCTTAGCATATTTCTAGCCGTTTTTCAATTGCTATTTCTGAAGGAAAATGACATAAAGTAAAAGAGGGAAAAAAAAGTTAAAGATATGTAAGTCTTGAAAAATAAAGAAATTTTCAACTCAAAATTCTATAACAAAAGATGTATGCCACAGTGTTGCAACTTCAAGCGGCGGGCAGCCCGGTACCCGAAAATTTTCGGGCACGGTGGGAAGGTGTCATTCGCCGCCCGTCCATGATATTTTTTGGGCACGGGCTCGGGCAGCCCGAAAATATTCATTCCCCCGACTGCCCGCCGCCGTGGAGAAGTCGTCCCCCCGCCGTCCGTCAAATTTTTTTTGAATTTTCCGGCATTACCCGATTTGCCCGAATTTTGCCCGAAGTTGCCCAAAAAATGCCCGAATTTTTTTTACCGTTAGTCCAAAATCCGCCCAAAATTTGAACCCAACGGATCTTTTTGCCCGAACCCGACCCGTTGCCCGATTTTTGCCCGAAAATTTGAACTCAGCGGCTATATTTTTTACTGTTGCCCGACCTGCCCGAACTACCCAAAAATGTTAGTAGCCGTTGGACCCGAATTTTTGGGGAAAAAAAATTTTTTCCAAGCCAAAAATTTTCCTATAAATACCCCCCCTCCCCCTAACCATTTTTCTCACCTAAAAACTCTCATTCTCTCTCAATTTCTCTCAATTTCTCTTAATCTCTCTCAAATCTCTCTCAAATATCTCTTAATCTCTCTTAATCTCGCTTAAATCTCTCTCGATGTCTCTCTCTCTCAATCTCTTTTATTTTTCATAATGACTTTCTTTGGTTATGGTAGTGATATTCCCATTGATGCCCAATTCAACATCGAAGAAGGACAATCTCCTAATGTTTTTCAAACGCAGGAATCGCAAACTACGAAAAGAGTTGCTGAGGAAACTGCAAATCCGAACCTTGGTGGACGTACTAAAGGTCGGGGACGTAATGGTGGTGGCACTAGTTGCCGTGGATGAGAGGCAAGCGGTAGTGCTAGTGCAAGTGTTGCAAGTTCTAAGAAGAAATACAAGCGCACCTCAGCAGTTTGGGAGCACTTCAACACATTCGAGGAGGTCGACAATAACGGTAACATTAAATACATAGCTCAATGTAAATATTGTGGTGAGAAATTACAAGGTAACACTATTTACAGCACTACACACTTAAGAAGACACTCTGAAAAGTGTCTTCAAAAGCAAGGAGGCGGAGCTGATCTCCGCCAAACGCAATTATTGTTTGACCGTCAAACCGGCGGTCTAAGCACGTACGATCCGCAAGTTGATCGTATGGAAATGACACGATTAATAGCCACATTAGATCAACCACTAAGTTTTACTGAACAAAGAAATTGGCAGCATTATATTAAAATTGTACATAATCCTAATGCACAATTTTTTTCTAGAACTACTCTTAGGAAAGATGCATTAAAATTATATAAACAAGAAAATGCAGCATTAATCAACCTTCTACACTCTACTAGTAGTTGCGTTGCGTTAACGATAGATATTTGGTCCGCCGTTGCCAACAATGATTATTTAGCTGTAACCGGACATTATTATAAAGGTTTTGATTTGGATAAGAGAAACTTAAGTTTCAAATGTGTTAGAAGATCACATACTGCCAATTTAATATATAACACAATTTTATCTGTTATTGATGAATATAGTTTAAGAGATAGAATAATAGTCATAACATTAGATAATGCAACTGTAAATACTAAAGCAATATAACTTTTTGAAAATCATTTAAGTTTATTCGGTAATAATGATATATTTCACCAACGTTGTACATGTCAAATAATTAATTTAATGGTAAAATCCGGTTTAAAATCAATGTCAGGTCAAATTAAAAGAATTAGAGATAACATTGCTTGGATTCAAGGTAGTAATCAAAGAATACAAGATTGGTTTAGATTTTTACAAGCATGTAATCAAAATCCTAGAGCATTAGCCTTAGATATGCCCATAAGATGAAACTCTACTTATATAATGCTTGAACAATACATCCCCTATAAAGATGCTATAACAAATTATGTAGTGCAAAATTAGGACCAGGATTTATAAATGAAACTGATTGGCAAATTGCCGAACTCTTGTATAACTTTTTAGGTAGATTTCACGAAGTTACCGTAAAGCTTAGTGGAACTTATTACCCAACGTCACCATTAGCGTTAGGAAAACTTTTAAAAATGTCTACTTTATTTAGTAAATTTAGGACACACGAGATTTTAGGAGTTCCTATCACCTCTATGGAAAAGAAGTTTAAGAAATATTGGTCTAAATTACCCATGTTGTATGGTTTCTTTTTTTTTGTTATTTTTGACTCTAGATTAAAATTAGAAGGTTTAGAAAGTGGATTAGATAACTTAGGTGAATTTTTAGCTATCGACACTACTGACCAATTTCCTATTATAAAGGAAAAAATATTTTCTCTTTATATCTCTTACGAAAGTAGGTTTAGAAACACACCTCGTGTTGAACAACCGCAACAACGAGATGACAATCTGCATTCATTCTTGAATATTTTCGGGTTGTCTAAGAAGAATAATAAGACGACAACTCAAGGAGAATAATCTGGGAGTGGATCTTCGTCAAGAGGTGGCGGCAACAGCGGCAGATTCAACGAGTTAATGACGTACCTAAGTGAGGGCTTAGTTGTAGACAGTAGTGAAATGTTTGATTTGGTTCAGTGGTGGAGGGCACGAGCATTAATTTGGTCGATCCTAACACAACTGGCAATGAATATTTTTTCAATCCCGGTCTCCACTGTTGCAGCCGAACAAGCATTCAGTACAACCGGCCGAATACTTGAAGAACGGAGAAACACATTGCAACAGGATATTGTTGAAGCTTTGGTGTGCATCAAGGATTGGGATCGTTCCTGTTGGTCTCCGAATCAGAATTCGGATGCGGAAGCGTGGTGCGGGGAGAGGCGGATCGTGTATGATAAAAATTTTCACAAAACCTTTGAGATACTCTATAGATTATATTAATTTATGCTTGAATAAATTAATCTCATTAATTCATTTATTAAGAACTGAATTAGGAAAAATACCTGGAGGCCAACTCGGATGATAACTTGAGTTCTTTAACCTCGAACAATCCTTGCTCCAAAGCTTTGTGTTTAGAAAACCAATGTCTTCCACGTCAATTCCTAGAATCCACGAAGACATGTGTGTGGGCACACATGAGACAAAACGGGTTACAATAAACACTCGAATTTCCACAAACACCAACACATGCACAATGTGGAATTTTTGAAGAAAAATTTTTTTCCTTCCTCTATGTGTTAAGAATTTCGGCCAGCCTTAACAATTAGGGCTGAAATTGTTTTCAAAAATTGTCACAAAAATTGTGTCCACAATTTTCTACTATTCTCTTATTTATAGAGTAGAAGTCAAACTTCTAGAAGGAATCAAATCTCTATCTCCAATTTGAATTTCGAACCAAAATTCTCCTCTATCCCTTATCCCTTGTGGTCGGTCATGCTAGGGATTCCTATCTCTGTGTGTGGCGCCAATCCTGGATAGGGAAGGAAGAGAAAATCATCCTTTATCCTGTAGTCAAATTTTATTTCAAATTCAAATTCGAATTTAAGTCAAACTTAAATTAATTTGAATTTCTAAATTGAACAACTTATCAAATAAGTTTAAATGGATAAATCTAGATGTGTTCAAATTCAAATTTAAATAATCACAT